>NC_136487.1:120657682-120660182 GCF_053919585.1 Euprymna scolopes
CCACTCTTCAATTACGGCGTCGTGGAGCTGGAGGATATTTGAGATTTTGTGCACCTCAACCTTCTGCTTGAGAATGCCACAAAGATATTCTATTGGGTTCAAGTCTGGAGACATGTTTGGCCAGTCCATCACCTTTACCCTCAGCCTCTTCAGTAAAGCAGTGGTTGTCTTGGATATGTGTTTTGGGTCATTGTCATGCTGGAACACTACTCTGACTGAACGAAACATACTCATGAATGTGTAGCAACATATAAATGCTTATGTAAAATAAAAAGTATACTTTACTTTATTTTGGTATTGAGTACTCTTGCATTAATCTCGTTAAAACTTGGTTGCTTTATATATATATATATATATATATATATATATATATATATATACAACATTTTCTGTGTATGTGTGAGGAATGGTTTCTAGCTAACTACTCTCTCAATTTTTGAATTTTTGGTCTACAGACTTGAAACTTGGTATATGGGGTATCGGAATCTGTGAAAATAATTCGATTTAATTTTTGAAAAATTTGATCTGGGCAGACGTCAGTCAAATTAATGTGCACCCTCGACACATGCACAAATATACATTTATACGTTTAACTGTGTTAATTTGTACAGTTTTGATATTCATGCTCCTTAATTCATGTGGTATCGGATAGCGCTCGAGTGCTGAATGTTTTGGTTTCGGTTCTAGCTGATGGCACCCAAGTCAATGTTTTCTTTAAACTTTTGAAATCACTATTATATATTGGGTATAAAATGATGATCAATAGAGAATTGGCTTTATAATAATTAATACGAAATCTGCATAAATTCAAATATCATATCTTTTTTTTTATTTGATTCTGTTTAAAACAAAACCTTCTATTGCTGATGGTAATGATAAAATAATTGTTATGGGGTTAAATGGTAATAAACGAAAAGAACACAGGATTTTTAGGAACAAAACATATATTCACATATATTACAGGCAAAGTGAGCTGAGTATATCCATTCCGCGATGGTAGGACGTTTGCACACGCCCAGCTTGGTCGCGTGCCAATCTGCTGGGCACCGCTCGATACCGGAAGTGACATCACCAACGGAAGTGACGTCATGAGATAGTCCATTATTCCCAAGCTTTTTGTTCGTAAAAGCTATCAGTGCCTCTTCCTTTTAGGGTTTACCATCAATGGCTCGGTAACCTTTTTCTTGCGGAACGACCGCCGTAGTTCAGGTGTTGGTTTAGGGGGTTCAAGATCAAAAGTTTCGAAGACAGTGTCTATCGACTCATCTTCCAATGGTGGACTGTCGCTGGTTTCAACTAATCAACATCTTCTTAGTTGGTTCTGGTGACGTTTGTGGGTATATGTTGGTCCTTGGATGATATATACCATGTCACTAACTCTCTTAGTAATTGTACCCACCTCCCAGAATGATGTGTTGTTTTTATAACTTTTGAAAAACACTCTTTCACCTGGTGTGAAACGTTTACTGGGTACATAAGTGGTCACTAGTGGCCTTGACTGTTTGGGTAAGGGCTTGTCAAAAATGGCTCTCACTTTCCGCGCAAACATCGTTTCTGCAGGTGAGACTGCTGTTGGGGTGTTCGGGTTGGGTGTAATCCTATATATGTGTAGAAATTTTTGCTTTGGCTTGGGGAATTCTTTTGGCGCGGGTTTTTTTAGCTTCCGCTTGTAGTTTCAGTTCTTTTGCCTCCATTGGCAGATTCTGTTGAAACTTTCTTTTTCGATTTCTCTGTTGCTGCAAATGAGACGTTTCGTTTCTCTTGAAAACGAGCAGAATGTTTTCTTTTAGTTCGAATCTTGCTATATCCTTTGTGCATTTTTCTAGTCCTGGTGAGAATACTTCTGGAAATTTACTTTTAACTCGTCCTTGAGTTGTTGCGCCTTCGTAGGCGAGTTTTCTACCCTATGAAAGAATTTATTCATAGGTTGGTCCCATAATTCGAATCGTTCCATCCAATCAGTACCGAACAGTTTTCGGATGTCCTATGTACATACTTTTACTTTTTTAGTAACAGCATTTTAGGTCGCCGGGAGTGTGAGCTCTCCCTCAAATTCCACTTTATCGCCTGTCACAGCTCGGGCTGATTTGTTCGTCTTCCGCATGGTTGGTTTCCTTAGCCTTTTCCACGTCTTATGGTTAATGATGGATAGATCTGACCCGGAATCCAATTGTAGATGCACAGTTTTATTTGCGATGTTAACTGTGACATATTTGCACCGGTTCTTATCCGAATCCAAGTCGAATCTAGTTTGTCGGACGCTGTTCTTGTCCTTGTTCTTCCTACACTGGATCACTTTGTGTCCCTTCCTGCCACATTCGTTGCAGTACTTATAATTGTAAAAACATTGACTCGACCAATGTTCCCCGCCACAGCGATAAATAGGTGTAGCCTGAGTTTTCTTTCTTCTAACTTTGCTTTTTCGGAGTGTCTTTTTCCGGTCTGAAGGTCGTCCTTCTAATGAATGTTGCGCCTGATTCCTCGACGTTTCTCGAGTTGT
>NC_136487.1:120665182-120690182 GCF_053919585.1 Euprymna scolopes
CCATTCACCTTGTTCAGTTCACATGCCAGCATGACCAAGTCTGCAAAAGAGAAGCTCGCAGTCAAGCTGTCAGAAACAGAGAAACCTGAGAGTTACAGGAAAGGCAAGCCAGTGTTTCCTGTCATCAATGCAGCTACAGTTCTCACAGACCTGGTAGGGCCAGAGTCTCACTTTCTGTTTGATGCTCTTCCAGTGAAATGTGACTGGCTCACTACTCCTGCTGACACATGGGAAGACAATGACAACTACAGGAATGCACAAAAGTTTGTGAGGTCAGTGAAAGTGACCAATGATGTGGCTGAGAGAGGTGTGAAACTAATGAGTGACTTTGCAACTCCGATCACAAGTGACCCAGAGCAAAGAAGCTGCTTACTACAAGTTGTGGAGTACCACAGGAAAATATTTGACAGTTTCAAAAAAGCCACATTGAACAAGTGATAATATATGTATTAGTAACATCCAATCTGACAGTTTCTTATGCAATATATGTGTCAGTGCAGTGCTATCATACTACCAAACTGATTTTTTGTAGTCCCAGCTGTTTGTGCATTAAAATTAGTTAAAATTTACACATGTGTTCATGTGTTTTATTGTGCTTACTACCATATGCAAGAAAATTTTATTAGCTTTCATTTGGTACCACTTTCAATGCTATAGCATCAACCTCTGGAAAGCTACAATGAAAATAAGGACATAATATCCCATATTTTGCAGCGTTTTTGAAAAACGTCAACAATAAAATTACATGGCTCTTGAGGCAGGCATAGCCAAGGTCCAAGATCACAATAACTTGTATATTTAGCTAATTTAGACCTTGGAGAATGGGAATAATATCAGTTTCCATATGTTTGAAGAAAAAGGTCAATTTTGAAGAGGTCTAATATATATATATATATATATATATATATGAACAAATGATTAATAAAACATGTTAAAAGACATCTTGAAAAAGAGTTAAAAACATATTTAATTTTAAAAAAGGAAGCACAAGATAAGTGGATAGTCCTTAATCCGCGGAGTTTCGAAGAAATACTCTCGTTCTCATCAGAGGGCAGGAATTAGCAAAATGCAGGATCGGATTTTGCATATAAAAGTATTTAATGAAACTACAAGTAAGTCACAGATCTTACTTGGTTAAAAAAAGGGTGAGGTAAGGGGAACAGGAGGCAAAAGAAAAATGATAAAAAGATTTCACATGAATGGATAGTCCGGTGAAGGGTAAAAATCAAAAAATGGTAAATCCAAAACGGGCGAATTTAAAATTTCAATCCAATGGGTAAATTCCAAATGGTCCAAAATAATCCAAAAGGCAGAGTTCCTTGGAAAAAAGCACAAATGGAATGAATTCCAAATCATTAAAAGAAAAGCACTGGAGATAAAATTTAAAACACGTCTGTCAAGGCTGGATGAATAAAAAAATTAAGGTTTTAAATAAAAAAGCAATAAAAAAGCAATAAAAATTCAGCATACCAATGAATAATAAACACTTACAAGCCTCCACCCCTTGGAAAAACTTCAAATTAACTACAAAAATCGCCGTTTTTACACATTTGAAATAATTTCTGACGAGGACGCATCACAGACCGTCTGAAACGCGCGTAAACGATTTCAATGACTTAAAAACATTATTACAATGATCCAAACATAATTCTCAATGAAAAACCAAGACACGGAATAATAAAATAATGTTAAAAAATACACATTGTTGGTGACTACTCCCTTATTTAAATATATATATATATATATATATATATATATATATATATATATATATATATATATACAGCGTGCCTCCTAAAAAACGGGCCCCAACTCTAATTAGGCCCCGTTTCTTAGTGTTTTGTCCGAATGAAATGAAACTTTGGTCATAACTAGTTTATTATATTCAAAACGTCACATCAACACACTAGGGTCTTTGGCCTCTTTTTCTCCGTTCTACAGCATATGTTCTAGATGGCCTCCATTTAGCTTTTGTTTTTGTTTTTGGGAGGGTGACCCTGTATATATATATATATATATATATATATATATATATATATATAAACAGAAGGGTTTTTTTTAAGTTGAGTTGGATCTGAGGTTCCAATCGTGTAATCGTGCTCCGTACTGATAAATCTTAAAAAAGGATGAAACACAAGTTTTAATTCTTATTCACATACACGTGTGTTTAATACTTTTCCGAGATTTATCATTAGAGAGGATAATTATTTAACGGTCACACGATTCGAACCTGAAATCCAAGTCAACATTTTTTATAACTTCTGTATTAACCCGGTGAGTATAGCTCCTATTTTTTATGCAAGTTGTTTTCTAAATAAAGGAATGCGTTAATGTTATTGACAATTTTGCATCGCATAATCAAATGTGTTTGCAACGTTGAGGGATACATTTGGACCATATTATCGAACGAGTAAGGAAAGTTTGTTAGACATTTGTGACTGAAACTTGGTGGACAAGTCTGGCGTAGGCTGAAGCTTATTTGTACTAAATATGGTAGGATCGCAGCAAATGAAAATGAATTTTATTAACGATTCCATGGGTGGATGGCATTTAATTTGGGTCATCCAATACAATCATTTCCAACGAGATGAATGATTCTGATTGAAGAAACCTTGTTAATCTTTTCATCATTTCATTGATTTTAATTTTTTTTTTTTTTATATAATTGGTAAATGCCGGACCTATTTGTAGAAGTTGAGTCGTTAATGCATTCCCATAAAATTTAGCATGTTTCTTTTTTTCTCTCTCTTGTTGCATCCTATAAAATAAAACAGTAGAAACGAACCACCAAATAGAACTGGTTTATTGGTTTTCTCTTCGTACTAATATCCTGCTGCTTCGAACGCATTCTATCTCGTTAAAAATGCGTTACAGCGTGTGTAATGGATGATGGAGAAGAACGTTGAAAGCTGTCATCTTGGACGCACAGAATAAAAGTAACAGTTGAAGCTTCGTTCATCTTCTTTCTATCTATCTATCTATCTATCTATCTATCCGCACATACACACTCACACACACGCACACACATATATGGATGTATATATGTATATATGGATGTGTATATGTATATATGTATGTATATATGTATATATAGGTACGTATGTATAGGTATGTATATATATGTATATATATGTATGTGCATATATATACGTATGTATATATATGCACATACATGTGTGCATATATGTATGCATGTGTATGTATGTATATATATGTATGTATATATGCATGTATATATATGTATGCATGTATATATATATATGTATATGTATGTATATATGTATGTGTATATATTTATATATATATACATGTACATGTATATATGTATGTACGTATATATGTATGTATATATGTGTGTGTTGTCACATAATCCCAAAATCTATATCTTCTATATCTCCTATATCTATATCTATATCTATATCTATATCTATCTATATATCTATAAAAACAGAGATGTGTGTGCCACAGACGATTTCTGATTGGTTAATCCAATAATCACATCTCCTAAAAAACTATGGTTCGTAGGCTCTTAACTTTACCATAAAATATTATGGCTTTATTTATTGTCCATCTTGGAAGGGTTTAATTTTTTCCTAACTTGCGATTTACAAATTACAAAAATACGAAACTAACTTACAATCTAACAATCGAACCTCCGACATCACGGCCGCCATTATGAAACTAAACTAAAAAAAAAAAAAACGCGCGTCCACTCGTGGTCTTTACATTTCGGGTTTGGGTACTTGTGCAGTTTTCCATTGACATTAAAAAATGGAAATATTTTTAAAAAAATATATTGTACGTACTCGTCATGGGATAAAGTTTTCCTACAGAAAAAATCACGTAATTTCATCAAGTAGTTATTTTTTTATAGCGAAAAAAGAAAAAAATCAACGCTACAAGCGAAATTAAACAGAAAGTTCAAGTAGAGGGATTTCCCCCTTTTTTTTTATAGCGAGGCCAAATTTCACGAATTTGGCCTTTTTTTTTAAAGCAGTTTGGCCTTCAAAATTTCTGTTTGGCCATTTTCTTCACCGATGAAATAAAAAAAAGCAAATGAAAACAACGCAATAAAACTTTTAAAAATACGGCACACTTTTGTTGTTTTTGTTTGTTATTTTTGGTAATTTTCCTTATTTTTTTATTTTTTCAAGATAATACTATTAAATGGACACTATTATGCCAAATTAGCCCCCCCCAAAAAATGCACAAAAATTCGAGATTTAAGGTTTTGACGAGATAATTTAGCGAATTGTCCGGACTATTGCGAGATAACCATCCATTAGTTTTTCCTAAAATTTTGCCACAAATTGTATTTCATTACATAGATGTGTATAGTAACAACATTTTTTTGCCGAAAATTCCCGTTGCGTCTCCAGATTTCATCGGTGAAGAAAAAGGCCAAACAGAAATTTTGAAGGCCAAACTGCTTTTAAAAAAAGGCCAAATTCGCGAAATTTGGCCTCGCTATCAAAAAAAAGGGAACTCCCCCTACTTGAACGTTCTGTTTGGTTAAGAATCAAGATGGCTGAATTATTAATTACTCGCTTATAAGACTATCATTACACACAAAAAAAAATATAGATTTATTTTTGGGTAAAGTTCCCCCGGGTTTTCCTTTCACTTGAGTAAATAATGGTATTTTGTTATATATATGGCGTACTATTATCCTTATATATATGATGTTTATGTTTATAACAACATCTTAATACGGTGCTGCTGATCCATAGTCGTTTCGACTGACGGATGCCACACACATGTTTATATATATATATATATATATATATATATATATATATATATATATATATATATATATATATATATATATATATAAGTGTCTGTGTGTGTCTGTGTTTCTGTGTGCATTTCCCTACGCTAAAACTCTGTCAATTTTAAGCCTAGAGATTCAAAATTTGATATACAGGGTACTGAGATTTGGGAAAATCGATGTGATAGGTTTTCGACAGAAATTTGGCGATTAATTGGTCAATATTCAACGATTTGACCTTTGAGAACTCTACCAAACTCCTCCTACAATTTTGGGTCTAAACAGTAAACACGTGATATTTTAGATATAGATTCCTTGGACATGGATCTAACTTATTAACTTTACTTGATCCCTAAACAATAAATGTTAAGAGGTCATAATAGGGGTCAAAGTTTTAAAAAATTGACCGGTTTTTTTTCTCAGCATTAACCTCAAAACACCTGGGCAACGCCGGGCACCGATTGCTAGTTACATATTAAAAAGAAAATATAAAAATTTACAATTAACTCTTTTTATCGAGAGAATGTATGTTTATTTCGTTTTGAATTGTCGTCGACATGAAAAAAAAATGGAGAGAGAGAGAGAGATGATGATGATGATGAAGAAGAAGAAGAAGAAGAAGAAGAAGAAGAAGATAGAGCGAACAGACGTTTAAAAGAGAAAAGAGGATACTTTGATCCGCACGCATGTATTAAGATGCGCGCGTGTGAATATGTGAAAACAAAAATGTACAGAGAGAGAGAGAGAGAGAGAGAGAGAGAGAGAGAGAGAGAGAGAGAGAGAGAGAGAGTGTGTGTGTGAGAGAGAGAGAAAGAAAGAGAGAGAGAGACTCTATGTGGAGAGAAAGAAAGGGGTACAATAGGCAACACACATGCAAGAAGAAGAAACGAAAGTGAGATATTAAGAAAGTCGGCAGACGACAGACAGAGAGAAAAATCGGTGGATATCTGCCATGATTCGATTGCTGAAGCAGTAACAGTGTCATATGTCACCATTAAAAATTAGTGATAAAAATTGGAATAATTAGACTCACTATCTTTCGAAGCTTATAACTACTTCAAAAATGTAATTTAAACCCTATTTTCTTTTTTCGATAAAAGGAGCAAAGACCTAATTTTGAAACAATAAAAGGTTTAATAGAAAAATATGCAAGATTTTTTTTAATCGGTTTTCTTTAAAAAAGATTTCAAGAAATTCAACGAATTTTAACTTTTTTAATTTTAACCGAATATAAAAATATATATAAATTCCAAAAAATCACTTACCTATAAAATAATAATAATCAATGGGTACTTCCATTCTTCATTTTTAAGAATTTGTCCATATTTATATTTTATATTCCATGTATTTTTAAATAATTTTTTTTAAGCGAGGATTCAAAAATACTGCGATTTTAAATTGTAATATTTGATGTTGAAAGCGGAGTTGCCTACCTTGTGGTTGAAAAATACGGAAGCTAAAAACCGCCATAATGGTGCAGGAAAAAACTTAAATTATTTTTGGTTGTCTTCCCTTGGAATTTCTGACATGTGTTTGCTGTCAACGACAAAGTTAGTCAATGTGGATCACCGTATTTGAAAAATGATCACATTTCACTCATCAGTTGAATAAGTAAGATGCCGTTTAAACACAAACTAGCCGACAATTTTTCTATTTTTTTAATTCTCTTAAAAAAATACATGAGTTTTTGATTTAAAATATTTTATTTCTTCATTGTACAATGAATTTTTTCAAAAATCTAAAAAAACAAACAAAAAAAAAACAACAACATTGAATCAAAAAAAATAAATTGATGTAGGTGTCCAATTTTAACTGGACAATATTTTCAATATATGAGCTTCCTCTTAAAGAAAAGCAACGTGGTTAAAAAAAAAAGGTTTTAAACTTTTGACTTTACAGGTAAATTTGCACATAACTATTCTTTTGTTTTTGTTTTAAATTAGATTATTTTATTTATTGATCTTTTATCTTCAATTTGTGATATATAAAACTTAGGTAAGAAGAATAATTATTTTAATTTTAATAGACATTTTAAAATGGGGTAGGGTGAATTAAAAAAAAAAGTTTGTCTAGAATATTATATTCGGTTTATTGGAAATAGCATAAAAGTTCACATTAAACCTGAAAATATCTTAAAAATTGAACCAATAGAAAAATTTTGATAGATTTCTAAATTGAAAAAATTGAAAGCAAATTTTAGTCGAAAAATTCAATTCATTTCATTACGTAGAGAAAAAATGGCTGCATGAGCGCGCGCATGCACTTTGTAAACACTTTTAAAAAATAATAATTCTATTATTTAAAAAAAAAAACAACTTTATAGCATATTCCATAAAAAAAAAACTAAACAACTAACTTAAAAAAAAAAAATTACGAGTTTTGTATATTTTATTCGCAGTTTTGTGTTAAGGGTGTCAAAAATTCCAAAAAACTTCTGACACAGCTACTGAAGCAGACGATAGGTTGAGAAATGAAGATGGCGAATTTTCCACTGTATTTTCAATTGAGACGAACAAAAAATATGAAGAAATAAACACAAGATATTTTTCAGGCAGCGACAATGTATGCGGGATGGAAAAAGAAAACTGGATAACTTGTAAACACAAATGGTGCGACCTGAAGAAATATAAACTAATATTATCCCATGAGAAGAAAAAAAAAAGAAGGGGCTTGAGTTTACTCCGTTTTCTTTCTCTCACTTATTCTCTCATATGTCGACAAACTGATATTTTTGTTTTGTTTTGTTTTTTGTTTTTGTTTTTTTGTTGTGTGCTGCTAGGTACACTCTTCGCTCGGCATATATAGACTATTAACGGTGAATGCTCTGACGAACTGCAAGCACTTGTGCCCCCTCGACATAAATTCCCCCCGACAAACCCGACAAGCAGCTAAATCCCACCCCTTCACAGTAGAGAGCCTTCTACTCCAGTAGTTTCTTCCCCAGAACAGCTAAACTTTGGAATTCCCTTCCGGGTTCCTGCTTCCCCAACTGTACTGACATGCAGAAGTTCAAGTGCAACGTGAACCGACATCTTGCTGCCCAACTCCCTATACAGTACCCATGATGCCCATGTCCCTGATAGTAGCCCCCTACAACAAAGTGGCAATATGCCTTGTTTGTGGTGAAAATGTAATTTAAAAAAATATATCACTCAACTTTTGTTTTATTTGGATTCCCGGACTACTTTTCCCATCTTGAGTGTTATTTTCACAACGTTTCAGTCGATGTAAACTACGACCTCCAGGTGTATCTTGACGACCTCGGGAATCTTTTTGTCTAACTCGGGAATCTACACGGAATTTCGAACGGGCCTTTTATTTAGTCTACGGGGGTAGTGTTATATAGTTATTATTTTTTTTTTTTATTGTTATTCTTGTTGTTGTTGTTGTTGTTATGACTTATTAAATGTGTATCTTCGAGTCTTAGAGAGTCTTATTAAGAGAGAGTTGTTGCGTTCTGTGTTCGTGTTATGAAGAGATTCGTACATATATATAAAATGTTCGTACTTAGAAGTGTAGATATGAGATGTAGAGTTCACATTGTGTATGTAAAGACATTTTAAAACACATGATATACAAGACATATAATGACAATTTTCACTTTACCTTTTGGTAGAATTACAACACAAAGACGACGTTTATAAAAACACATGATGGGTTTATTTCTTCTCCGACCGGCCGTGGTTTTCTTAGTCAAGAATTCAAAGTTTTACATACTATGTTTCAAAGGTGACCGTCTCGCTTCCAAACATTCGACTCCCATGTCCAAACTGTCGTCTGTCGTCCTCAGACTCTCTCTCAGACTCCCCCTCAGTTTCTCTCTGCTTAACTCTAAAGTTTCTAACTATATCGAGAACTTCCCATTTTCCATGACGTCATACACATGTTAAAACATGTGTCTTCTTTCACGTGTTCTGGAAATGCGTGTCCAAAACTTTTTCCTTTGTTTACAAAAGGAAGTTTAACCTATATTCCCAGTAACCTATATTTCCAATATGTTAAAAACATGTTTATTAAATTATCTTATAGTTGCATTCTTCAATTGAATTTTCATAACAGAATCGACAATGCACATTCTTTTCTTAAAACTATTTTATCTCTAAGCTAAACAATGGTTTGTTTTTTACATTCCATTTGCTAATTCTCTCTCGTAATCTATTTCTAAACCTAAATTACGAGGTTCGAATTTCGTCTATTCTATTTCATTTTCATTTTAACTAAATCTCTCTATTTTTATACTTACATGAAAAGGGGACAGCCCTTATCATGTAACAGTAGCATGCTCTCATTCTGTCAGCGATTACTAGGTAGAAGTCCTAAGTAATATGCGATTGTTTGCAAAGTTTCGTCAGCATTGAGAATTGAACCATCAACACCCAATAGAGTGTAACTTACAACTGAATTTTACAAAGGATTTATCTACTACGCCACGGGTACTTACAAAGATTAAATAAAGGGTTCTATTCTAAATTCCATGCAGAGTCTCGAGTTCGACAGAAAGATTTCCGGGTTTGACCAGGTATACCTGAAGAAAGCCGGGGTTTACATCGACCGAAACATAACGAAAATAACACTCAATATGAGAACAGTAGTCCGAATAATCTGAATAATACGAATTATCAATCCTCATCTCAAAAATTCAGAAACGTAAAAATCACTCGATTTTGTTGATGAAATATTCCAGACATTTTCCGTGAGAGATGTTTAGAAGTTGTGTGATATATTTTGTTGAAGGGGATCTATTAATGATCCAGATTCAAGCGAGTATTTAATCTTACTTTTCTGACGATTCAAGCCAGTATTGAATCTTACTTCTCTGCATCAAATGTCAAGCCATGACTCAGTATTGTTTGCGACTCTTTTCAGTCGGGGGATTGTTAGTGAATCATAGTTGATCTGGTCTGCTCGATTTGTGTCATGCAATTCTGTTGTGTTAGACATTTTGTTAAAGGGCCGATAAGAATGTCAGCTACAGGAAGTAAAAAGTAAAAGTAATCAATACAAGCAAAATTAAGAATAACGCAGTATAATTGACAGCTTTATTTTTTTATTGAATAAATGTGGTAGTTGGCAATGAAACACTAGTGTCTTTAAAAAAGAAAAAAAAGGGGGGGTCACCACATATCAAGGCCCGGAGGCTTTTAGATAATAACATGGTTAAAAGTGAAATTAGTTATCTATCTATCTATCTATCTATCTATCTATCTATCTATCTATTTATCTATCTATCCAGTGATATTGTTAAAATAGTTTTTATTGAGAATTATTTATTGTTTAGAGCACAAACTGTTCTGGAATGTAACAATGGGTTTTTACTGAAGATGTTTACAGAAATTAGCTCAGTTAAAAATAAACAAAATGACCTTCAACAGTTACGTACGTGACAGAGATTACACGCTAGGAGACGCGTGCTTTTGATGATGACATAACGGAACTGACAGGTCAAGAGATCAAAACAATTAGATTGAGGAGTTTGAGTTTGGTCACGAAAGTGAGCAGACGTGCTTCAAAGCCAGGAAGCGGGGCTAGAAGGAACAAGCATGTAGGCACATAATGCAGACTCCTTGTGAAGACCACTGAGACAGCTGAAATAAATTTATATTTAAAAAATGTAAAGTGTTGTTGTGTGGTTTAACAAAAGAAGAAAAAAACACCAGGTGTCTCAATCGGTTATGGTTGTTGCATGTTTCATTACAGAGCCCAACAGTGAAGACAGAAGAACTCCGGGAAAGAAAAAGTATGAAGCATCTTAATCTATATTCTTCTTATAAAATATGATACCTTTATGTAAATACGAACTGTAATATCTCCCCGTGTGATAACTCCTTTATACAACAGTTCATACGTCGATATCACCCTCTCCTATGTAAAAAGGCCACTCGAGGGTAAGGGTTACTGTGTGTATTGTAGTCATTGAGACAGTAGCGTAGTAATCGTTTGTGGTGGAAATTTTGTATTATCAGATTATTTATGTGGACGGTTCAATAAGAACTTGTTTACATTGGACTTGAAGACAACAATATATGTAAGCTGGAAAGCAGACTAGCGGAATAGAGTTCCACAGACGGGCAGTTCTATGAAAGAAACTTTGTTAATAGAATCCACGTTTATGTTTAGGCACCGATAGTGAGTGGAGGAATTTATTGATAGTGTTTTAGATAGACAAGTGGTTTTTTGTGAAAGATTTGCAAGGGGGGAGCCATAGATTGGAGCTCAGTCGAACTCTTGCCTGGAGGAATTTATTGATAGTGTTTTAGTTAGACAAGTGGTTTTTTGTGAAAGATTGGCAAGGGGGGAGTCATAGATTGGAGCTCAGTTGAACTCTTGCTTGGAGGAATTTATTGATAGTGTTTTAGTTAGAGAAGTGGTTTTTTGTGAAAGATTGGCAAGGGGGGAGCCATAGATTGGAGCTCAGTCGAACTCTTGCCATGAAAATAACGATTGAGTAGAGACAGGCTCGCAACGTCTTTTCTGTGGGAAAGGGATTGCAGAGAAGAGAAAAGGGCATCGCCTACTAGATTACGAAGCCGGTTTTGAACTCTGTCAAGACAGATTAGGGTGCCTTGCGTAGCTCCTGCCCAGATGTGACAACCGTACTCCATCATAGGACTACTTGGCTCTTATACAGGTAGAGAATTTCATCGGCAGTGAGACATCTACGGGAGCAGTAGAATGATCTCACTATTTTTCCAGCGACCTTGACAATGGATTTGATGCATGTGGTCCATTTCAGATCAAGAGTAAAGGCCAAACCAAGAAAACATATTATAAGGTATTTTACAGCTTCTCTTCCAATTGTCGGATTTTAATCATGTCAAAACGCACTTTATTTCCTTTTGACGGATTAATTGTTGCTATTTCTTCTGATGAGGGCATAATAGATTCACTGATTAATTAAGTGATTGATTTTGCACTACGAAATAGATACTGTCAAGAATTGTAAATGTCAACCGAATTAAAGGAATAAATTATAAGATGGTCAACATCATGAACTTTGGAATATAGTCTTTTGTCATTTATTCAATATATTGCTCTGTAATTACATTGGGTTTCTTAAATAAGGATTGGTATATAATATTATAAGAAAATATATTTCCACAGAAATATGTGTGTGTGTGTGTGTGTGTGTGTGTGTGTGTGCGTGTGTGTGTGTGTGAATTACCTACTAGACATTAACCTCGGATGTCTAAGATCTTTCTGTTCAAGGATTTGTCAGGAGACCCTAGCATGGTGACACTTCAGCCTACAAGCAAACTCTTACCAAATATTCAAAATAACATAGTATTTTCGCACTGTAGTCAAACGTTACTATTGGCGAGTTAAAATATTTGAAAGGAAATATGGTTGGGAAATTAATCCAAAACAATTTCATAAACTGTCATTAAATTTTAATATAAAATATAAGCATACAAAATCATTATTAGTAGTAGTTAATCATTCGTCCGGTGTTTTTTTTGTTTTTTTTTTTCCTGAAAACGAGGGGAAATGACCTTGTGCATCACTATGGCTTAAATCACTAATCGCCACGCATGTAAGTGTCGTAACACTTGAGTGTTCTGATTATTGCCAGAACGACGAGATTGCCAAAATCTCAACCATAGAGACTTGGCGTTCTGAGATACGACTTGTTTGTGACGTGGAGCAAACCCTTGTAGGTAAGCATCATAAGAACATGCTTCACAAGAAAGTTCGAATTGATCCCTTCCCAAAAGCCGACACAACGACGCAGTAAACACGGAAAATTCGTATTTTGCCAATTTCCATCTATAATTAGAATCATAGCTGCCGTCACCACTGACAACGGCCTCATCCAAGACATATGAACATGTCCCACGATCTGCGACCAAATCCGGTTTTAGGGAGCCGAGACTCAGCGTGAAGCTCGAAGCTTATCTAGATTACGAAGTCGGTTTTAAACTACGTCAAGGCAGAATAGGATGCTCTGCGCAGCTCCTGCCCAGATGTGACAACAGTACTCCATAACAGTTTTATGCTCCAAATACTTATTCATGGTGTTCGGTTTGGATATTTTGTGGAAGAAAATCGTTATTTTTACTTTTGCTTTGCAGAACATGATTGAGTTTTGCAAAAGGAAAGGAGAAAAACAACATCAATATATTATTATTATTATTATTATTGGAATACTTTAGGATGAGTAATTTGTTTATTTATTCATTAGAAACATGGTGAGACAACTATAACTATGGAAGGCAGTAATTACTGGGGATACTGTTGCGAGAATCAGCATTCTTATCCCGTCGTGGGTTAATCACCTGAAGAAGGCCAGAAAATGAGTTGGCCGAAACATGATGAAGAAACGACGACGACGACGACGACGACGACGACGATGAGGATAACAAAAATAAATAAATAAATAAAAAATATCAATATTTGGTCCATATTAGGGCAGGAAACCGGGATCTTCAGACAGCCTGATTTAGTAGCACTAGCAAAGTCGTGAGGCATGAATTACATTTTCATTGTTTTTTCATTGTTTTTTTTTTTTAATTTTTTTATAGCCAATGTTGTGTAGAATCATAGAAGTTGACCAACAAACGCAGAACTTCCATTTTCTCAAAGATTGCTTTTGTTTCCCTATATGTTTAGTATTTTAATTGATTTGGTTGCTTTCACAAAGAATGACATAAAAGGTGACATATACAATTACGTTATACGAGACGGGTTCAAACATGAGTGCAAACATTGATTAATGCGCATATACGAAATGTATTTGTAAATAAAAAAAAGATAATAAAATCAGAAAAATAGAAATAAAAAAATGAGCGAATCAAATAAAAATAAAACATGAAAAGAATAAAGAAAAATAGTATTAGTTAAGCTTAAAGAAGTTAAAATGTTTTCGTTTTTTTATTTATTTTTAATTTTTTTTAATTTTTTAGAATTTGTTCGTCTGTCCTAGACAAATTTATGATTAAGAACAAAACGACTTTAAAAATAGGCTGATAATAATTTCACTCTTAGACGGGATTACAAAAAAAAAAAAAAAAAAAAAAAAAAAAAAGGAGCTTCAAATCTCATAGATCCCATACTATTGGCCAAGTTGCAATTTCTACCTCATCGCTGCAATGTCGCATCCGTGTGTCTGTTCTACTGGTACTTTGATTGAATGTGCTCCGATGAACCATTTGTACCACCTCGATGTACATACTCTCGAGTAACCTGACAAGCAGCAAAATTCCACCTCTTCACAGTTGAGGTACCTAGATGCCAGAAAGTCTTTTACTTTAATACTTTATTATCTCGGACTGCTAGACTTTAAAATTCCATCTTAGTTTCTTGCTTCCTTGACTGTACTAACCTGCAAAATTTTAAATGTAATGTGAACAAAAATCTCATTGCCCAACTTTTCACAGTCCCCTGTTAGACACGATCCCAAATAGTAGCCCCTTATGTTCCAAGTTGTAATATGTCTTGTTTGGGGTGAGAAAGAGTAAAAAAAAAAAATGATAATTCTTAGAACGGGAAATTTCTAATTTTCATTAGAAGATTTTCTATCTCTGTTACATAGTGGGCGGCCCTGTGTTGGATATCGATTATATCAGCTAGTGTTAATCTTGACGAGGAGCGAACGAAGTGTTATGGTGTTAAATGGTAATAAAAACGAAAGGAACACAGGACTCTTAGAAACAAACATGTATTCACATATATTACAGGCAAGGCGGGTTGAGCAATACCATTCCTCAACTGTTGGGCGTTTTTGCACACGACATGCTTAGCCGCGTACCAAACTCCGACACCGGTACTCGTTACCGGAAGTGACGTCATCAGAGGAAGTGATGTCATGAGATAGTCCTTTAATACAACAAAAGTGAAAATCGAAAATAAACGAAAGAGAAACCGGAAGAGATGTCGTGTGACTTTAGGGATGTGAAATGGGTCAAAAGCAGAATAAAAACACATCGACATGACAATTACTTCACGGATATTGGTGTTGATAAAAAACGAGGATATTCAGATTAGTCTGTCTATTGGTGTAAAACGATTTTCATGCACCCTGAAAGTACCAGATTGTCTTGCTGGTAACCATAAGAGTTAAGTGTAGTCGGCGGTGTTGACGTTCGGCCAAAGATGTCCCATATGTTCAGAGGGAGGATAGGATATGTTTTGTTGAGATATCGCGAGGGAAAAATTAATTTCTCAACGAAGTGGACATTTTGTGCCAGGGGGCACGGCTTGACGTGCATGGATATGTCGCGGTGGATCATGTGTCTTATACCTGAGAAGGGCCGTTGAGACCTCACAGGAAGATTTATAAGAGCCTTGAACGAGAAAGAGAATTAAAAAGAGATATGGATTAAAAAAGAGAAAGATAGAAAAGAGATTCAGAAAAAATGAAAAAAGAAGGGAAGAAATAATAGAAGAAGAGGGGGGGTTAATCTCCAAACAACAGAGGAGGAAATGCTAATCTCAGAGAGATGGAAGTCAGAATTACAAATCTTTAAAACCTTTTGGCTTAACAGATGAGAAAGAGACTTGTCCGATAGCTTCTCAAAAGAGCTAAGTGGAACAGTTATTCCTCCTCTAATTAAACGTAAAGAATTCACGTTGAAATTTCTGCATTTAGAACCCGAATAATCTAACTTTTCCTTGCGCGATTATATGTGAAAATATCTTATATGTAATCATTATTTGGGGGGGGGTTATCTCCGAGTTACCATTGATTGTTGAATTGGTTTGATTTGGAAATATACATACTTATTTACAGCGTCGACACCACGACCAAAGCCACACTGCATGGAGAGAAGCAACATCAGAGCGGTAATTCCAGTGACAAGTATCTTATCACATTTGAAGGGTCTATCACTAGACGAAGATAAGAGTGCAGCCATGTAGACTTAGGGTTAGCCCCTGCGTTTATGTACTGGGGACGGTCTGGTTACTCTAACTGGTCATGTGAAGCAGGATTTCGTGAACAACCCCTGCTGGTTACATAGAATTCGTGCGAGACACATCGCCAATAATGCTCTGCTACGATCTATTTTTATTTTATTTTATTTATTTATTTATTCATTTATTTATTTATTTATTATTATTATTATTATTATTATTATTATTATTATTATTATTATTATTATTATTATTATTATTTTGAGAGGGGAGGCACATGCATGTTTTTACTCGCGGAGTGTAAGGCGTTGTTCAGCCCAAACACTTTTGTGCGAGGTAGCACTTCCAGCTAAACCTTTATCCACGATTTCTGAACAAGTGTAGGAGACAAAAATAAAATAAAGATTTATTTTCCCTCGCGGATAAATGTCCCTGCTAAGCGATTTACCAATCAACAGGGTGAGTTGATCCCATCTGTCCCTTTAGGAACTTTTTTTAGCTCCTTTGGGAATCGCGGTCGGTCAGCAAAGAGTACCTTGCAACCATCGAAGAAGATCTCTTTCGCTGTCTATCTGTCTCCCTCCCTCGACCATTTTTCAGTCAAATCGATTGATTGCCTACTCTAGTTTGGGACCCCCACCCCGTGGTGTACTGCGAGAAAGCTTCACATGTCTCCCCGCAGTGTCTTAGTCCACAATACATTGTAGTCTACATTGCACTGTAGAGAACCTGTTATTGATTTTATAAAATTATCTTTAAATAATAACTTGATTTAAAGTTTAAACGTGCAAATGTCAAGTATCATGGTTCAATTGTGTACTAAAAAGAAACATTCATTTTGGACGCACATCTGTCTTATAAAAAATCTACAGTTGATTTTATAAGCTGGGCCTTTCGGCTTGTGCGATGATAAAACTTCTCAAATGCACGTGTGATGTTAGGTTGTATAAAAGTGTTAACTTTGGTCAAAATCGGATTTTCTTTCTTTAATCAAATTGTTTCGATTATAGATTTCCGATACTTATCAGACGCATTCCGATACAAAATCTACGTAAAAACACTCCCAGACATATCAAGTACATTCGTGTTAAAATTTAAAAAACCGGCCCGGCCATTTTGGAGTTTATAGGGAACGAATTTACACACACACATACATACGTACACAAAGTTCCGTTTATATAATAGATAGATAGATAGATAGATAGATAGATAGATAGATAGATAGATAGATAGATAGCTGGCTGGCTGGCGTGGTCTCTGGTTTTGGTAGGGCCAATTTGGACGACGATAACGTCAAGAACCATACCAGAAATTAATATAAATTGGGGTTTAAAGTTGTGTTTTAGCGAAGGAATAAAATGAAGCACTATATACAGAACGTGCATGCATAATAAATGACGAAAGATACATTACCTGAAACTGCTTCTTTTAAACTCCTCGACTTAACGTTCACAGGGAACATGAGTTGGAACAGATACATCGAGAGCATTGCTAGGGCCGCTGCGAGAAAAGTGGGCTCTCTCTACCGTGCTAGAAAGTTACTTACGCCTGAAAGTATCCTGCATCTCTATAAGACCACCATTGTACCATGTATGGAGTATTGTTGTCACATTTGGTCTGATGCATCTGCTACTAGTCTCTCACTCCTTGACGGGGTTCAAAAGAGAGTCGCCAACCTGATAGGTCCTGAACTGTCATATAACTTCAACCTCTGTCCCATCAACGAAATGTTGTATCCGGCTGCCTGTTCTACAAGTATTTTAATAGTGAATGACGAACTACAAGCACTTGTAACCCCCTCGACGTAAATACCCCCAACAAACTCGACAAGTAGCTAAATCCCACCCCTACACAGTAGGGATCCCTAGATGTAAGAAAGCCTTCTACTCCAATAGTTTCTTCCCCAGAACTGCTAGACTTTGGAACTCCCTTCCTGGATTCTGCTTTCCCACATGTACTGACATGCAGAAGTTCAAGTGTAATGCGAACAGACATCTTGCTGCTCAACTCCCTACATAGTATCCCTGCAACTTATGTCCCCGATAGTAGCTCCCTACATCAAAGTGGCATTGTGCATTGTTTGGGGTGAAAATGGAATTAAAAAAATGAGTGAAATCCTTAAAAAAACAGAAGGGTCACCAGTTAATAAACACTAACTAAAAACATAAACAGAGTTTAGTAAATTAGAATTTGAGAACAACTAAAATTTATAACAAAACATTTTTTTATATGTACAATTTTATTAGCATATAAGTTATTTTAAACAGTAAGTTTCCATTTAGGGAAATTAGTATTTGGTAAAAAAGTTGAGTAAGTCAAAATGTTCATAGTGCGAATATACGTGCGTAACTAATATTCGTATGTGAGTATTTGGCAGCGTGGCGTTGTGTATGTGTGTGCGTCGGTTTACCTTGTTCTTTTTAATACGTGTACACATGTGAGTAGAAATTCGTTTCTGTATGGCTGACTGTCGAATGCAGTCTTTTTTTTTATTTCAGGTAACAGAATACAACAGACAAAGTGAATGCGAGGCGAGGGAAAACATAGAATAGAAATATTACGAAATGATAAAAAGGAGAGAGAGAATATAAGTAAATAAAAAAGAGGAACAAAATAAAGGATGAAAGAGAAGAAAAAGAGAAGTATAAAAAATTATAATAAGAAAGAAACAAATATAAAGTTTCCAGATTTTTTTTTTTGTACATGCATTTAAATTGTCGTAGATTCTTGAAAATTCAATATCTTATGAGATGACTGATTAATTTTTATGATTTCAGGTTCAAAAGAACAGCAACAGCAGGAATTGGAATACACCATACTAAAGCCCGATTGTTACAGCTGGTGAATTTCAAAAATACAATCTGGGCGTGAGGACACATTAGAAGAACGCTATGTAATAAAAATCCATTTTAAACTTAGAAAAAATGCCACAGAAATATATGAAATGCTTTAAACTGCTTTTGGACTATGAATCGAGAATGAGTTTTTGAGTGGCATAACCGATTCAAGGAAAGCAGAGAGTCTGCAAGAGATTATGAGAGGTGTGATAGGAGTAAGGAAGTCAGAGCACCAGAGTTGATTGGCCAAATAAAGAATTTCATGAATAGGGACCGTCGTGTGTTTATAGAGACAATAAGTGCACAGGTTGATGTCAGTGTGGGAACTGTACACACAATTATTTGTGAGGAACGGAAGATTTAATCGAATGCACCAGTCGACAATTCCATCCTTGTCACATATTATTTGATGAAGATAGACATTAAGACAGTTCCTCGTCTTCCCTATAGTCCAAACCTTGCTCCCTGTGACTTTTGATTATTCTTTAAGCTCAAGGAAAACCTTAGAGACTGTCATTATGCGACAATTGAGGAGATGAACGAGGATATCACGCAAGAGGACTTCCATCGAGCCTTTCAGAAGTTGTTTGAACAGTACAAGTGCATTGCAGCCGGAGGAGGTTACTCTGAAGGAGACTAGAGTTTCATGCGTGTACTATTAATAAAAGTGTGTACTATTAATAAATGTGTGTACTATTAATAAAAGTGTGTACTATTAATAAAAGTGTGCACTATTAATAAATGTGTGTACTATTAATAAAAGTGTGCACTATTAATAAATGTGTGCACTATTAATAAAAGTGTGCACTATTAATAAATGTGTGTACTATTAATAAAAGTGTGCACTATTAATAAATGTGTGCACTATTAATAAATGTGTGTACTATTAATAAAAGTGTGTACTATTAATAAAAGTGTGCACTATTAATAAATGTGTGCACTATTAATAAAAGTGTGCACTATTAATAAATGTGTGTACTATTAATAAAAGTGTGCACTATTAATAAAAGTGTGTACTATTAATAAAAGTGTGCACTATTAATAAATGTGTGTACTATTAATAAAAGTGTGCACTATTAATAAAAGTGTGCACTATTAATAAAAGTGTGCACTATTAATAAATGTGTGTACTATTAATAAAAGTGTGTACTATTAATAAAAGTGTGTACTATTAATAAAAGTGTGCACTATTAATAAATGTGTGTACTATTAATAAAAGTGTGTACTATTAATAAAAGTGTGTACTATTAATAAAAGTGGCCATACGAAAAAAGTCTGAAAACTTATTGAAGGCATCTCGTACATATAGAAGCAACAACAAAGTAAAGGAAAGAAACAAACAAGGTTAATAAAAAGAAAAAGAAAATTAAGAAATTGCGCGAGATGAAGGCTTGTATGCGAGCCATTAAAGATCTCTTTCCTCTTGCGTTCCGCGGCAAAAATTCATAAGGGACTGAACGCATGTTCTTGGGATACTGTTCATTAGCAGGTGTCATGTAGAGAAAATCTCATTAGGTCACTGTTCTTATAGGAGCTCCTAAATTCACGTTGGCTTATTACTTACACATATACTTGTTACTTTTGGCATTTGAAACGATTTTCATTGGTTGCAAATATATTGAGTTAACATGTTCCTGTAAAAACCTACTTGTTTTTGGAAGTGACGAAGAAAGCGAATCCTAACGAAGCGAAGAAATAAAAACGGTAGCAATTCAAGCTACTTGTTTCGCCACACATGGGTGTCTCTTAACCCAATATATTTTGTATTCCTGCTACTCATATCTCTTTCCGGACCATTTTGTGTGTGTGTGTGTGTGTGTGTGTGTGTGTGTGTGTGTGTGTGTTGATGAAACTGTGTAGCGTGATCACTGAGTTGCATTGTGGGGTGGGGGTTCATAATGGGGTACACAGCGACGACGACGAGACGAGACAATTACTTGGGGAGTTCACATTTATAATAGAGGCGATAGACAGAGAGATGTGAAGGGAGATGTGTAAATGAACAGTTCGTTAAACACAGAAGGGCGATTCGTTATGGATAAGGGAATACATTCAAAATTTTGGCAGGGGGCTTCATATAAAGTTTATTATACAATACGATAGGACAGCGTGATGATACATATAAACTTGAAAAACAAGTTGGTTGAACGAACGAATACAAAGACTTACATAATAATATGAAGACATTTTTTTTCTAGCTGGATATGCGAATTGATGAGAATGCGATGCGTGCTAAGTGGCTACATTGTGTCTTCTCCCCCTTCGCTTCCTAAAGGAGCTTAGGCTAATTCTCTCTCCCCCCCCTCTCCCCCCCTCTCTCTCTCTCTCTCTCTCTCTCTCTCTCTCTCGCTCTCTCTCTCTCTCCAACTCAACTCGAACTGAACTCTGGCTCACTCGCTGTCTGCCTGAATTCTAATCTAACTTCACTGTATATATTGATTATATATTTCTTTGTGACGTCAGAACGGGGTCAACATGTGTATAGGATTCACATGAACATTGAATATGCTTCTAACACGTGTCCTAGCGACACAAAGGACATTCCTTAATTTAATCGCTCCATTATTCTCCCGACCTAAACTTTGTCGTATAATTATTTCTAACTACAAAGGATAATTTCACTGCATTCCTGGAATCGTATCTAAATAACAATAATGTATCTATATTAACTTTTGATAACGACGTTTGATTCCAGCATTCTCCTTTAATAATAATTATATTCGAGCATAATTGCTTCGTTTCTCTAAATACCGGGAATTATACCCTTAAGCATACAACACCTACTCTTGATAGGACAATTTTGGACGACGATAGCATCTTTGCGTTTTGCTAAAAACACACGCCAACAATTAATATCAATAGTCTATAAATGTTACATTATAGCGAAGAAAATAGACAGTATATACGAGCGTGCATGCATATTGAAATGAACAGAAATAAAGATTCAAGAGAATAGAATGGTCACCAGCTAGCAAAAGCTAACTTAATATAAAGTGTTTTATAAATGAAATAGAAATAAATGAAACAGAAAAATATTAGAGTTGCCAGCAAGAAAATGCAAGGTTGGGCTGCGTGTGTGTGTGTGTGTGTCTCTCTCTCTCTCTCTCTCTCTCTCTCTCTATATATATATATATATATATATATATATATATATATATATATATATATATATATATATATATATATATATACGGCATAATCATGTTGACACCAGTTCTCATCAGATCACCGAAGTTAAGCCACATTGAACCTTACTAGTACCAGATGGGTGACCATTTGGACATTCTAAACGCTGTATGTGCTCTCCGTTTATCTCATCATTGTTTCCAGTCGTCCTAAACCTCCACTTGCCACCGGTATTTAACAGCGCCGACTCAAAAGAGATGTAGTTGGATATTGCGCAACTCTTTCCACAAAAATTCCATGCGCAGGCACCCTCACAGAGGGTATCCATAGTCTTTCAAGACCGAATGAAGTTACCATATATTTGTTAATGTCAATATAAACAAAGTGGCATTGTGTTAGTATGGGTTAGTTTACTTACTCTGGTTAGTACGTGCGTAAATGTGCGTGAGGTAATGGAGCTTGTACGCGAGTTTTGAAATGTTCATTTGTTGTCGCCTCTCGCGCCCAAAGCTGCGGTGATGGGACTGATGGAGGCGCACATGTTCTCTATCCTTCGAGGTGCGAACCAGATCACACTTTTTTTATAAGAGTTTTCAAGTACGCATCGGCCTGTTAAATTTTTTTTTGGGGGGGGGGGTAAACGATTTTCATTGTTGAAAAATATTCACTTAACACGTTCCTGTGATAACTCTACTTGCGTTTGAAAGTGAATAGGAGAGCACATACCAACAAAGCGGAGAAATAAAGGTGATGACTATTGAAGTCAGGCGCATATCGCGATCTCATGACAACTAGTCGAATAAAATTGACTTAGGTTGTAGAGGAAGAAGCATGATTCTTTTAATCAAAATTTGGTAACCCATTTTCTTCATATGCAACAAAGCAATGGTGATCCTGGCATCTTCTCTCTCTCTCTCTCTTTCTCTCTCTCTCTCTCTCTCTCTCCAAACTGTTTGACAGTATTGATTTATTTCATGGCGAAATATTCAGCATTTATGTTCAAAAGTGTTTTTTCTTTAGAGAGAGTAACTTGACTTTACTAAATCACAAGTGTAAAGGTGACCCAACTGCCTGTGATAGTCGAAAATTGCCTCAGGAACGAGTGAATGAGAACTGGATTAAAGCCTTTTATTATGTCAACAATTCCGGGCAATAATCGGCGGCCTTGCAGGCCAAACTGTTGTTTAATTGGCGATGCAAAATGAAAGAGAAAAAAACTAACTTCGGGAATGAAGAGTCTGATAATAATAACTTTAATAATCAGATTGTTTTGCGACGGGAATCCTTACATGGTGCTGAATAGTAATGTTTTGTGCTTTTAGGATTTCGCTGTGTGAAGAACTTGCGTAGAAAAGTTCCATGGTGTTGGGGAAATCACCTGATTAATGTGCATAAGTGATTTGGCCAATTAGCCAATCAGGGCGTCTCAGAGTATGACGTAATGAGGAGGGATTGGCTGGATGAGATACCCAGACTCATCAAACTCCATACCGCTAACTTCCAATAAAAAAATGCGCAGAGCGATTTTTTGCGAGTGAAAAGTAGGAATTCGCAGTCAAGTTTGAGAATCGGGACTGTCCACTCCACCTGCGTCACGCCCTACGTTCACTGACCGTCCGATAAACAGAGAAAAGACAATCAGTTGTCGAAAAAAGGTCCCGTTTGAATCACTGTTTAAGCAGACTGCTTGTGAAAAATAAGACATTGCATATATTTTTCTCTTGTTCATAACTGCATGATCAACATTTTCTTTGTATTCAGAATTTATTTAATAATAAAGAGAGAGTGGCCAACCCAGTGCATGTGAATATGGACCGCGACGCATGTACTCCCTAGAAAAAATTTTTTTTTGTTGTTGTTGTTCTTTACCTGCAAGTCACTGTTATGGCAACAACGACAGGAGTCTCGCATCAACCCCGTCATCATAGAACAGACCAATACCACGCCATTGAACTTTCTTGGGTATTCCGAATTAGAAACCACATAGGACTACACTTGTATACCGTTGAACACTACAGCCATGCGTATTATACCATGAGCGATGTTTCTGACAAAGGGTGAAGAATTGCTGTTTTCTGGTTTGAAATTCATCCATATAATGTTTATCGTTGGCTAGTTTTTGATCTAGTTTTGATCTTGAAATGGTATATTTTTTGTGCTTTTACATTAAGTGGTTCTATGCCTTGTTTGGAGCGATTTACATTAAAAAAAATACCAAGATGTTAATTGTTCATGTTTACAATAACGTGAAATGTTGCTGCATAAATGTAGAACTGTAACAGAGCGCGGATGCGCGTATGGTGACTGTATTCAAATGCCAGGCTGTGTGTGAAGTGACGTCACGGCGAGGAAGAAAAAAAAGTTATAAAAGGAAGAACGTTTGCGCAGACCGTGAATCATGTTCAAGAGGATTAGGACTAAGTTAGGTAGAAATTATTTCAATTTCGATCCATTTTTGACGCCTTAAAAACTATTTTAACCGGCTAAAGATCCATAAAAGAACGGTCCGTAAAAAATCAAATTATTTGAAGCCCCTAGCGCCGCTCTGCGACTTTTAGTTTCGGAAGAGATAGAGTTTTAAAATATGGAGACAGACAGACAGACAACTTTTATATACTAGATGAGGCCACGTAATAGGTCATCATCTGTCGCATGTTTTGTTTAGTGCTTGAATTTCAGTATCTCCACTTACATCGGCGTTTCTTTCAGTTGGGGGTTTCTCTATTAGGAATATTATACCTGGACAGTAAAGAAAGACGTGTGCAAAACAGAAGACTTTGTTGGTTTGGTCACATTGAGAGAATAGATTATACTGCTTGCGTTAGTAGATGTAGAACAGTTGAGGTAGTAGGGTTAGTTGAAAGGAGATGACCAGGGAGTTGAGCAGCGAAATGTCTGTTACAATTACATTTAGATTTAAACATCTGTAGTTTAGTACAGTCAGTCAGGGGAGCAGGAAACAGGGGTGTAATTCCAAAGTCTAGCCCCCTCCCCCCCAAAAAAAATAAACTATCAGAGTAGAAGGCTTTCCGGCGTTTAGGGGCCTCAACAGTTAAGGGGTGCGATTTTGCTTTTGCTTTTTTTATTTTTAAAAGCCCCCCCCCCAAAAAAAAACCCCAAAAACAAACGTTAAATCGTTTTGTTGTTGTTGTTGTTGGTGGTGGTGACGGTGCTGCATTCAAACAATGTTGCTCAAGGATCAAATAGAATTGTAGTTTGCGCAAGCATAGCTTCGCTATAAACTATGCAGAGGTTATCCATTGTCTCTAAAAAAGAAAGCTACTGTTGGAAGGTTTATATAAAATTTGCCAAATACCCGTCAAGAAATATTGTATATTTATTGTCAAGCTTGAACATTCAGTCAATTGATGGGGCGATTGCAGAGGAAGTCACGTTGCTGCGCAGCGTCTTCTTAAAG
>NC_136487.1:120692682-120702682 GCF_053919585.1 Euprymna scolopes
AACGGGTGAGAAAAGTGAATAAACATATATAAAGAAATGGAGAAAAAAAAAACAAATAAAGATTAAAAAGCAAAGGAGAGAGATAAAAAGAAATATATGAAAAAGACGGCGAGGAGGGAGAATAGAAATATTATCAAATAATGAAAAAGAAAATATAATAAATAAAATTTTCACTGAGATAGGGATATTTGCTGATGATACCACACTCTATCACAGATGCGAAGGTAAAATAAATGAACAAATAAATATCTAAGGAAATTGCTAAAATTCTAGAGGAAGACCTCCAGTCTGTAGTTGGATGGGATCGAAACTGGTTGATTACCTTTAATGTTGCTAAGACTAAGTTTATTTCCTTTAATAATTACAAGAAACCTTCTCAACCACTGATTGCCATTGCTTATGATATATTGCCTGAAGTACTTCCCTCGGGCTCCTAGGTTTAACATTCACAGACAACATGAATTGGGACAAATACATTGAGGTAATTGCCAAGGCTGCTGCGAGGAAGGTGGGCACTCTCTATCGTGTTAAAAGGCTACTCGCATCTGAGAGTATCCTGTATCTCTACAAGGTCACGTTTTGTCCATGCATGGAGTATTGTTCCCACATCTGGGCTGGTGCATCTGCCATTAGTCTCTCGCTCCTGGACAGGGTTCAAAAATGAGTCGCCAATCTAACAGGTTCTTGACTATCAACTAAACTCCAACCTCTGCCCCATCGCCGAAACATGGCATCCTTGTGTCTGTTTTACAAATATTTTAATGGCAAATGCTCTGACGAACTCAAAATACTAGTACCCCCTCGACGATAATACCCCCGACAAACATGACAATCAGCAAAATCCCATCCCTATATTGTAGAGATCCCTAGATGCTGTAAAGCCTTCTACTCGAATAGCTTTTTCCCTCGGGCTGCTGCACTTTGGAATTACCTTCCGGGCCCCTGTTTCCCTGACTGTACTGACATGCAGAAATTCAAATGTAATGTAAACAGACATCTCGCTGCCTATTTCCATAAATAGTATCCCTGCAAAACTGGTCACAAATAGTAGCCCCTGACGACTAAGTGGCCCTGTGCCTTCTTCAGTGTGAAATGACAATAATAATAATAATGAAGTAAATAAAACGGGAGGAACAAAATAAAGGGCGAAAGAGAAGAAAACATGAGAGTATAAAAGAAATATAATAATAAATAAATACATATAGAAACAGCGAATTTAGGAAAACTCGTCCCGGGAAAACTCGTCTCGGGAAAACTCGTCTCGGGAAAACTCGTCTCCGGAAAACTCGTCTCGGGAAAACTCGTCCCCATTCGCTAGGTAGGAAAACTGGTCCCGTATTGAATAAATATCGATTGAAAACACATTTTATGATCGTTCTTGAAGGAGATATTGCTTTTTAAAATAGACTATAGCCCCCCCCATAATATTTTTAAAAAATATTTTTATTTGTTTAATGTTTTTTTGGGGTTTTTTTTCTACCTAACTGGCTAAGTTCTTAGTGGTTTCACTTATTTTAAAGCGTTTATTATGTTCATACAAAGTTAATCAAAAAATTTTTTGGTTCTTATTTTAACGATGTTTTTTGGAGTCATAAAAACAATAATAAAAAAAACAAAACACAAAAATTAAAAACTGGGAGCGTTACTTTTTTGTTTTGGTTTTTTAATTATGATAGTTTTTTGTTGTTATGTTTTCGTTTTCTCTCATACCAAATGCAATGCACTCATGCGTTATTTAAAATTATAATTCTATCAATTATCAACATTTATTGTCGTCCTGTCAAATTTTGCAAAAATTAACTAATAAATCAAAAGCGAAATATTTTTTTGGCGCGAGAGATGCCATGTGCTAACAATCTCTCGTTAACTCATTTTTAATTTTTTTAATTTTTACTTCAAAATTCTAAAATCAATCATTAAGAGAAAAAGTAATCACTAAATAAATTTATTAATCAATTTTATTGAAAACTCCGCTATCGTTTATCAAGAATCTTTTTAATTTCATTTTTTGTTGGTTGTTTTTCCGAGGGAGATATAACCCCCCCCCCTCTCTAAATTATATTTCAAAAAATATTAAAATTTTGGTTTGTATTACTGTACACATAGATTCGAAAAATAATAAACTAGACAAAATACTGTTAGAAACTCGCTCAATATATATTACCGTGACATAGGTTGACATATATTCGGTGTTTTTTTTTAATAGTATTTTGTCTAGTTTATTATTTATAACACCTATTCCCGAACTTACTGTGTTTAAGAGAGAGTCGGCCGCTATTTTGAATTGTCCAATACATCGGTAAACACTGTATGTTTTTCGAGCTGAATAAACATGTTACATTGAATAAAAACACGAAAAATATATCCAGTTTGGTAGGAAAGTAACTTATCTTGCCTTTGATAACATTTATTTGTTATATATTTGTTTTTTGACAATTTTTTCGAATCTATGTGTACAGTAATACAAACCCAAATCGATTTTACCCTTTTATAACAACAGTAAATAAGTAAATTCTTTTTATATTAATATAAAAAAATATGCGGTCTCGTTTATGAACATAATAAACGCTTTAAAATAAGTGAAACCACTAAGAACTTAGCCAGTTAGGTAGAAAACGGACACTTAGAAAATCGATTTTATTTAAAAAAAAAAAAAAAAAACATCAAACAAGTAAAAAAATTTTTTTTTCAATATTATGGGGGGGGGGCTATAGTCTATTTTAAAAAAACAATTTCTCCTTCAAGAACGATCATAAAATGTGTTTTCAATCGATACTAATTCAATAAGGGACCAGTTTTCCTACCTAGCGAAAGGGGACGAGTTTTCCCGAGACGAGTTTTCCGGAGACGAGTTTTCCCGAGACGAGTTTTCCCGAGACGAGTTTTCCCGGGACGAGTTTTCCGGGCACCAGAAACAGCAACTAAGCTAAGGAAAGAAAGAAAGAAAATGACACGAACAAAAAAAGAAAGAAAATTAAGAAATTAAATATAAAAAACATAATCCAAACTTAAGAAAGAAAGAAAATGGAGAAAAAGAAAATAAATAAAAAAAGGGAAAAGAAGAAAGGAAAAAAGAAAAAGCAAAGAAAATGAGACAAACAAAAAGAAAGAAAACGAAAAAAAATGAAAGAAAATTAAGAAATTAAAAATAGAAAGAAAAACAAAAAAGGAGAAAAACAAAAAAACGAAAGGAAAAGAAAGAAAGAAAATAAATAAATAAATAAATAAAACGAAGAAAAGGAAAACGAAAAAATGAAGAAAAGGAAAGAACGAAAATGAAAACATAAAAAGAAAAAAAAAGAAAGAAAACGCAGGAAAAAGGCAGAAACGAAAAAGAATGAAAAAATAAACAAATGAAGGTAAAGAAAGAAAGAAAAAGAAGGAAATTAAAAAGAAAAAGGAGAGAAAGAAAGAACAAAAAAAAACGAACAGAAACGCAGAAAGACTTGTTTCGTACGAACCAAAGTAAAAGTAATAATGGCAAATAATTTAGTCAACATGAAGAATGCGTGGCGAATGGAATTAATAGGAAATAGAATAAAAAGCGGATTATTGATTTCCCCCGTCTTTTAAGAAATACGTCAGAATATGGAAAGGTAAAAAGTCGCATGAATGAGGGCAAAAAAACAAAAACAAAAAAAACAAAAAACAAAAACAAACAAACAAACAAAATAAAAAGCAAAGAAAAAAAAAACAAAGAATGGAGATTGGGAGAAAAACAAAAGGAAAAGAGTTTAGAGAGGTTGGCGGAAATAAATAATGATTGTGAAGAAATAAGGTAAACCTGAAAACAAGACTAATAGGGAAAAGGGGGTGATTGTCTATAGAGAGAGGGGGTGATAAATGACAGGAAAAGGGGAAGAGTGGGAGAGAATGAGGAAGAGAGGGGGTTAGGCGTAAGAAAATGAAAGGGTTGAGGGAGAGAGTGAGAGAGAAGGAAGGGGGGATATATCATTGAAAGAAGTTCTAACATATAAAGTTATATTGTCGGATTTTATAAAGTCAGGCACAAATAGCATTTAAGATGACAAATCAGACTTTGAAAAAGTGAGAAACAGTGAGAGTATAGAAAGGGACGAGAAGAGAATAAAGGACATTAAAAGAGAGTAGAGAATGAGGGAGAATAAAAAGTTAGCGGTGGGAGAGTGAAATCGTCGAGGGAGAGAGAAGGCAGGGAAGAAATATATTACTTAAGGAAGATCTAACATATAAAGTTATCTTGTCGGATTTTTTAAAGTTAGACGCAAATAACATTTAAGCTAACAAATTAAACTTTGGAAATCCTGAAAATAACACTTCTAGAGAAAGGGGGGGGGAGGTTATCTATATATGCAAAAAAAAAAAAGGGGAAGATAGGGTGATAAAGGATGAAAGAGAAGAGGCGGTTAGGATCCGGAGAATGAAAGGTCCGAGAGAAAGAGACAGATGAGGAAGGATATTGTCAGATTTTTAAAGGTTATACATTGCATTTAAGTCGACAAATCAACCCCAGCCTCCAACTAACAACTTGATATTGTTATACCGTATTATAGGCAACATAATTAGCGCCCTTCGCTACAATTTATTACGAAATTTATTTAGTCCGGCTCAGATGACTGCTAATAACAAACATTTTTAAATAATCACCATAAAATAAAAATCAGCTTGGGAAAGAACTGATTTTCAATTAAAGAATATAATTTTTAAATGTACAAAAATACACAAATAAATAAATAAAATAAAATAAAAAATAAAACCCTCAATTATTTTTAAATGTGCAAAATAAATAAAATAAAGCCTAAAATGATTTCACTGCATCCACGATCAACGTCGGATAGGTGCCTCTAGTCATTAAAAATAAGGATGAAGTAATATTTTTCACGATTCCGATACAATTACCGATTCTGGACTAAATTCCCGATTCCGATACAATTACTGATTCCAATTCCGATATAATTACCGATTCCGATTCCGATACTCTAAATATTTTACTACAAAATTGTTATTTTGTCCCGATTACTTTAAAAACACATCTTAAATGTGCATATATTTTCTCAAACGTAAAAACACGCTTGTGACGAGGTGATCTAGAGATTTTAGCCTTACTAGAAGTTTAAATCAATAAATATTTATTATTTTATTATTACTACAAGCAGTGGAAGATGTTTCTTAAACCAAAATTAAATAAAAAAGATAATTTAAGGAATCGGTTTTGGCATCGGAAAATAGGCTCAAATTTTCCCGGTTCCGATACCCCCAAAAGCTGCGATTTTTCCGATTCCCGATTAATCGTCCCAACACTAATATATATATATATATATATATATATATATATATATATATATATATAACTACTTCATTTAATCACATAAATTAATATATGAAAGTATAAATTTATGCTTAAACTTTAAGTATTTACTTCAACAGTGCTCAATACGTAAGTAGAGCTAGGTAATAAGTTATAAAATATATATGGCGCGCCATTTATGTTTTATAACTTACTATTATATATATATATATATATATATATATATATATACATAAGATTGTTTATATATTTAAGTGTTTTAAAGGGAGAGGTTATCTGCCCTTTGTTTGTATTCTAGTCGCCCTCCCCCACATTTTTAGGACGTATTAATTGTAATTAATTTATTATTTAAATATTCCTTTAAACATTTTCTACGTGCATAAAATTAAGTTATCCATAGACATGACATGTTTCGAAGTTTCACTTCTCGCCACTATAACTAAACTTATTGAGACTCGAACTCACCACCGCTTGATACGCAGCTTGATGTCTTAACACCGGACCACGTCATCTCAACAATTCTATGCACGGTTTTTATCGCATTTTAAATGTAAGGGTGTTTATTTATTTATTTTATAAGCGATTCTGTAGTGTTGTTTTTTTTTCACTCCCTGAGTGCTTTAAAAGGAGAGGTTGTGTGCGCTTTGTTTATATTCTAGTCGCCCTTACACACACACACACACACACACATACACACACATACACACACACACACAAGTATATATATATGTATATACATATATATATATATATATATATATATATATATATATATATATATATATACCTTTTGTTGTAAAAATCTAATGGATAAACATTTGAAGAAGTTGATGGGGACAGGATAGTTTTATGGAAACATAAATCGTAAAATTGCCTACTCATCAATGAAACAGCTGTAATGGAAAAAAATCCAGGAAATAAACGAAGGTTATAAAAAAGAAAACGTGAGTCTTTGAATTTTCAACAAAATTCTACACTATATATATATATATATATATATATATATATATATATATATATATATATATATATATATATATATATATATATATATATATACACACACACACTGTGGAAGCAAAATCAAGACTTCAAAAAGGGTGTTGATGGCAATAAAAAGTGTATTTCATTTTACGTTACAATTGTTTACTTGTCCAGTCGAACAATTTCAAACATTATATCGTTTGAAAATTTTCCCAAACCAGCATTTCTTCAGACTTTATGAATAAACACACTTTTGACAATAGAGCATTTTTGAAGAGAAAGAAAAAAGAAAAATTCCCTTAACGGGAAAAGCATGTGAGAAACATTTACCTTTGCTGCAGTTACGGAAAAGCCCATTTAAATATTAATATATCGCCTAATTTTCGTATCTTTATTTAAGAACAGAGTCATGAGAAGTTTTCACAGAAAACCCTAGGGCATTTAAAAAAATATTTTTATATATCCCATTCGTTGAGTTCCTAAATTAGATCTCGTTGTTTCATTATTTCCCAATAATTAATTTTTTATAAAAAGAGTTTTTTTTTTAATTTTTATTTCTATATTTATAGTATGTCCGTAACAACCTTGCAATAACGTTACGGTTAATTTTAGTTTCGTATTAGTGGCAAGTAATGTTTACAGATATCGTTATTGTGGTACGTAGATTTAAAACCATTTTGGGTTTAAAGTTTAATTAAATATGAGAATAAATAAAAAGGCTGTATTATATATGCATATATATATATATATATATATATATATATATATATATATATCCTTGTACAACATGTCGAGTGAGGTTTTCTAATCTATTTATTATTTTTATTATTATCATTTGATTATGAAAACTTACTGAATTACACGAATTCAGTATATTACATATAAGTCTATCTATCTATCTATCTATCTATCTATATATATATATATATATATATTAGTCATCGACATATAGACCTGTTTCGTTGTTTCACAACTCATCAGTGCCGCTAGACTAACACCTCTCCCAAGCCGAGGATCGAACCTAGAACCGTCGTGATGACAGTCGGCAGTCCTACCCCCTGACTACGGAATCGGTGGCCGAAATTAAACTGTCCGAATGCCTATTTAAATAAACATCCGTCCGCCACTCGTAGAGGGCTCAAACGTTTTGTTTGTAAACAAATCGCGAGCTTCGCATTATTTCAGCTAAATTAAGTAGCGAGTAAGATAATTTACGAGAGTGCTCTACCGAAGAGGGGAGCTTTAAAATATATTTTAGTCATCGACATACAGACCTGTTTCGTTGTTTCACAACTCATCAGTGCCGCTAGACTAACACCTCTCACAAGCCGAGGATCGAACCTAGAACCGTCGTGATGACAGTCGGCAGTCCTACCCCCTGTATGTATATATATATATATATATATATATATATATATATATATATATATATATATATATATATATATATATATCCTCAAAACCTTTAGCCTTGATGGAGGGGAGACTAAAACTTGCTGCTATGGTTTCAAATGATCTGAAATAACAGTAAGGGAACACTTGATTCCAAATATTTCTCATATATTATATCTCCCTTCTTTTTGGAAATAGGGTACGATTATGAATATTCTCAGTATCAAATAATCCTTATACACCGTGAAATTTACTTTATGTATAAAAACCAAAGAGGGGAGATATAACATATGAGAAATATTTGTAATCAAGTCTCCCCTTGCTGTTATTTCAAATCATTTGAAACCATAGCAGCATTTTTAGTCTCCTCGCCATCAAGGCCAGAAGTTTTCGGGAAATATCAGATATTTTGTCATTCATATGCAAAACTAGGAAAACAAATGACTATGATTGAAACATGGCTGTAAAAGGTGCCAAAGATAGGCTCTGGATGATACATGAGCCCTTTAATGCCCGACGTTAAGGGTAAATGTCACATAACTCACTATATAATTCAGGTCATTAGCTTTCCAACGAGACTTCATTTGTTAAATTCTGATCAATAGTTGCTGCGATTTGGAACTGAAAAAATTGCCAAAAAAGCTGGTGTATATATATATATATATATATATATATATATATATATATATATATATATATATATACACACACATATATATACACACACACATATATACGCACAATATACATATACACACACTCATATATATACACACACATATATAAATACATACACATATATGCACACACACATATACACACACATATATGCACACACACATACACGCACACATATATATACATATATATATATATATATATATATATATATATATATATATATATATATATATATATATATATATATATATACAGGGTGACCGAAAAAAAATAAAAGCTAAATGGAGGCCATCTAGAAAATATGTGTAGAACGGAGAAAAAAAGGCCAAATACTCTTGTGTTTTGATGTGATGTTTTGAATATAATAAACTAGTTATGACCAAAGTTTCATTTCATTCGGACAAAACGCTAAGAAACGGGGCCTAATTAGAGTTGGGCCCGTTTTTTGGGCTAACCCTGTATATATATATATATATATATATATATATATATATATATATATATATATATATATATATATATATATATATGAGCTAGAATTGAGCTTCGTCAGCCCTACTGCATGCGAAGCCTGACTTCCGGCGGAACAAGCGAATGAGTTCACCTGAAAATCCAACGGTTGTGAAGGCGGTGGCAGCAAGTGTCGTTAGAGCGCTTTGAGCAAGATGTGGCGCCCAAAGGAGCTCTGGTCATCCAATAAAGCCTGGTAGTCTTCGTCTCTGTGCCACTGGATCAAGACTTCCAAGGACGACAGAGTAGGATTGCCCTGTGCACCGGTCTTCTCACTATAAAATCTTCACGCATAGGTCAGTTTTGCAACTTATCGCCGATGATCTGTCTATGCTCACCCTTCAAGTCCTGCGGCGATTGGAATGCCGCAAAAGCAGCAGGTAGGTGAACGCTGGCGGTTGTAGTCACGAACCTGCACGTAGACGGTCCATGGGGAAGTGGTCGCTCTTCTTTCTGAATCCAAGGGGAATAGGAGAGTTTGGCAGGACCTGTGGGCGACTGGGCAGCCTCTCTGGGACATTACTGCCTACCCTCGCACGAGAGAAGGTGTTAGAAAAGGTACCCCAGACAAATTCTTGCCCTTCTAGTGTCTGATCAACTTACCGCGGTTGACGGACTCATCCTCATAGCGGTCAAACGACAATGCAAAAAAATAAAACAGAAAAGGATTATCCTTGGGACATGGAATGCCCGAACTTTACTGGATTGAACTATCATTTCAAGACCTGAAAGAAGAACAGTGCTTGTTGCAAGAGAGCTCGAACGTTACAGGTAATTTACAACAATCCATAAAACGCGATAATGTAAAATTCACACACACACGCGCGTGCACGCAAAGTTTGTCATGCTCAGAATGAATGTCAGGGACTTCTTTGATATATAACATGGGAGTCTAGATTGACATTCTGCGAATATTGTATTCTTTTTTTTTCTCTTTTTTTTTTTTTAAATTTCAGGTAAAAGAATGCAACAGACAAAATGCATAGAATAAATGAGACTAGTGAAGGCGTGATATTAGAAAAAACACCTCCCCACGAAAAAGGTTCCCTTTTAAGGAATGTGCTCTGATGAACCCCCTCGACATACATATCCCCGATAAATCTGCTTAGCAACAAAATCACACCCCTTTACTACTGAGGTCTATAA
>NC_136487.1:120707682-120712682 GCF_053919585.1 Euprymna scolopes
GAAACGAATAGCTGCAATTAACGAGGAGGACTTCATGCAAGCCAGACAATCCTTAGACAAAATGTTCGTGAACTGTATGTAGAAGTCCATCGCATTTGAAAAAAAAAATGTCAGCAGAAACCGGGTGGTTAACGACAAGGATTGGGCAATTCGTTCAACAGAAACACTTTTACTTAATGATGTTAGCAACATTCACGTAGTGCCCCCCCCCCCGTAAGTACCAGATATCTTTCTAGAAAGAATTCTAACCCGAAAGATACCGGAAAATTGAATGCCAACAAATAACCATCTGATTCATTAGAAATAAATGAATGAATCATCATCATCATCATCATCATCATCATCATCATCACCACCACCATCAACAACAACAGCAACAATAGGAGCAATAGACAAGCAATTTATTTAACTAGCGGTATGGCGGCATCCGACTTTGCCATGTCATAAAATATGCTTAATTATGATATTTTAATTTGCCCAAATTTCGTATTTATTATTATAGAGTAGCGATTTCAAAAGTAAAACTAAAGTAATTGGGTGCCATCAGCTAGAATCGAACCGAAAGTTCCTGAAGCTGTTGACGTAATAATAATTCTGATTTCACTTATGAATGTCTCTCTGGAAAGAGATAGGATTCATTTCCAAAGGATTTCCCTTAATCTCGGCTTCAAACCAGGAGCTTCAAAGATCAAGGGTTTTCCTAAGGATGTTGGTGGTACCTATAATTGCATAATAATAATAATAATAATAATAATAATCACTAGTAAGATACTCATTATAACGTGACACGCATTCTTATTAAAAATAAAGATGAATGTACACAATGTATAACGATTTTTTTTAAATTTTAATCCCTTTTTGACCCCTTAAAAACTATTTTAACCAGCTAATGACCTATAAAAGAACGGTCCATAAAAAATTCGGTGCTAGTGCACTTACTGATCCGTGCTATTTTTTAAATCGTATTTTCAAGTTTAATTAAAGTTTTGTGATATTTTTCTTTTTATTCAATTGTAAGGTTGAAGTATAGAATATGTACAAAACACCCTCCCCTCCCCATGTTAAGAATGGCTTTTTTAAATAATAACGTTATTATTTCAGCACGGATCAATAAGTGCACTAGTATAAAAAAAATTCAATCATTTGAAGCCCCTAGCGCCACTCTGTGACTTTTAGTTTCGGAAGAGATAATTTGAAAATATGGAGACAGACAGACGTATAGCCGTTTATATATTAGATTATTACAAAAAAATAATAAAATCAGCGAATAGGAAGCGCGAGAAGTCTAAACTTTCATACCTTAAAAATAACAGACATTGGCACTATTTACTGAGAGCTACCTAACTAATAAACATCAATTAGGTAAAGCATAAGAATGTTCTCTATCGTCAACTATTTGTCTCAATTCCGATGACAAATTCAAATTGTCAAGCCGCGAGAAATATAATGCTAGGTTGGAAAGTAAGATTGGAGTCAGCGCTCCAGATGAAGAGCACTCTAATCCAGCAAAAGATGCCTGCGCAGATCTGTCAGCATTCCCTGACAGAGGCGTCTCAGGCTATTAGCAACAAACCAACCCCTTTTGAAAAAGAGGAGGCAAAGCCTGGAAGGGGGGACCTCTTAGCACTGCACAGAGCTAACATTACGCCGCAATTAACAGTCCATTACAGGAATGGTCTAATCTCTGTTGATTCGGGGACTGAGGGAAAGAAAATTCCCTTGTCTAATTACTGTTCACCTCTATCTTAAAGGGTAATCTTTCAAAAGTAATAGGCTCCGTCTTTTTCAGCTTGAGACTTTTTACTACCAGTGATTGTATATTTGGTTCTATCTTCAAATTGGCTTTCTGTCACCAATAAAATCTATTTCATTTTTGTATGAATCGACTTTGTCAGTCTTCTTTATATATTGCTTTTCCACGCTACAAACAAAATACGTATTTGAAACGATTTACTGTAAACTGAATACAAATTGCTGGTTTATCCATAGTTTGAAATAAATTACCAATAGAATTAGTGCGAAATTTGTTTTTGTTTTTATATACTAATCGAGGTATCTTCGTTGACAATCATTCCGCTATGCTTGTGTAGCATTGTTCTTTGTTGGGCTGAGGCGAGGTCTTGGATTGTGCTACGAGACCCACCCTCCCAGGTTTTACATTTACTATGAGAAGGGATTAGTTTATTACTAATTACCCCAAGTGTCTCACCGGGAAATGCCGACGGGGAAGGGGTCTACTCATTTTTTGTAAGTTAGATTGCGCTAATCTAGTGGGTTGGCTTCTCAAAACCACATTTGACATTGTGCTTAACTTCCAAGGAGGTAAATAAAATACTTGACAACAAGGGGTTCAATTCTTAATTGAGTTATACCAAAAACAAAATTCAATGGTACTTGATGGCTTCCTTATTTAAACACATTAGTAAGGATCAAGGGTAAGTGGAACAAACTGGGGAAAACAGTGGCCCTTTCCCCTAGATTTTGGTAGTAGCAAACGAAAAGGGAACGTTCGAGACACCTTTAACTACGCTTCATATCTTTATTTTTATTTATCTGATAAGACCCGGCCCCGGTTCAGTCTGTTCTATAGATCGTATTCAGTTAATCGTAAACAACCGATATTTTGCATAATCTATTACATAAAGGACAGTTGTTTGTATGTTTGCATGTTTCGCTAAAACTTCAAAACTATAAACTAAACTCTTACATATTGTGCATTTTTTTATCAAGCATAAAAATAATCCGTAAAATTTAGAAAAAAGATTATTTATTTGGGAGCAAATAATCATTTATATCATTTAATGTTAGCAAGACGTACATACATTTTTTTTTAATGAAAATAATGTAAGGAAGTAACTCTAATTTTTTTGTTTTTTCACAGAAATATTTCCCTTACGCCGTCTCGAGTTTTGTGTGTGTGTGTGTAAGTTCAGAGAGACGAATGGGCTGGGCAAAAAAAAACAGAAAAGAGGAGAAAGGAGGGAGGGGAATAGAGAGAAGAATAGATACACTTTTGCCCCGGACAATACAGGGTAGCCTTGCTAGTGTCAGATAATCCACAAGTTTGATACTGTCGTTGTAACGTTGCTGTTACTTTTTAACTTTGTCGTTACATTTCAAAACTCTCGGACCCACACGCTGTTTGATATCATCGCAAAGGAACAAACAAATAAAACAGGAAAGAAATAAAAATCCAACTCGGCATTTTTTTAAGTGGAAATACAATGCATTTATTCGTGGTTCTTCCAAAATATAGCATTTCATTATTTTTACAAAGTCTTTTCGAACACACATGTGCTTTTTTTTTTTTTTTTTTACAAGTCTCTGTCCTCACCACCTCACGCTGGCACTAGCCAGCACTTTCTCGTCCTCGTATTTAAACGTCTATCTTCCCCAATATGTAACTTGCTTTGTTCCTCGACCACGTGGTGTCATTTTCTATCCTTTTCTTGTGACACAAGCTCGCGTACACTTGTTAATTTGCATACGTGCTTTAACGGCAGCGGCTGCTAATATATTCGCAAGCCAATAATCCTACAGCTGCTGATTTTCTTACACGCGCTTATCACCTCTCTTACCGACGATCTGTTACATCGTGTTTCGTTTACAATTTAGTGCTCTTAGAAATCAAGCCGGAAGTTAACCGGTAGTGTCGCTCCTGATTTTGGATAGTGTATTTTGGTGACAGTAACTCCTTTGAAAAGTGCCCAGAAAAGCGCGAACAGTTAATACACATATAGTTAAATTGGCGAAATAAAAAAAAAATGGATAGAAACCTGAATGTCATGAATATGCCATCAGTTAGCAAGAGCTAACTCGACAACGGGATTTTGGGATGAAAGTGAGAAAACCTGAATTAACGAACCACATGTATTCATATCAACAGTTTTACAGAGATAGAAAGTTCCAAGTTTGTTGAAGATTTAAAGTTCTTATATAAGAAATGGAGGAATGTGCCAGAAAATTCCTTTTGAAGTTCGGTTGTGTGAATGTGTGTGCGTTTACCTTCTATGTAGTTGAGTTTACTGGACAAATATAAGTATACTTAAAGAAATTTAAGCGTGGGGTATTCCAGTCTTCTAGGATGGGCGTTGTTGACACTGAGATTCGAAACACGTCCCAGGTTTCTCACGAAAGAAATCTGCACTCGTTGACCAATCCACTGTTTGATATATATATATATATATATATATATATATATATATATATATATATATATATATATATATATATATATATATAGGAATTTCTCAGTTTGCAAGGGCATTATTTTCTCATAGATGTGTTACATTTGAAGTTTGAAACGATTTTCATTCTTAGAAAATACTTTGAGTTAATATGTTCCTGTGAAAACTTACTTCCTTTATGAAATGGCGTGGAGAGTGACTCGAAACGGAGCAGAGAGAAAAGAGGTAACTTAAGCGTTCATTCGAATCACTTTGCTATTAAGTTGCTACCCCCCCCCAATAGTTTCTGCGTAAGAACCATTTGATGATGGGCTGTGGCATTCTTTGAACGGAAAATTATACTGAATTGTGTTCAACCTCCTATGAGCAAATATAATGCCAGTTTTTAAAACAACAGCATACGTTTTTTGTTTGCTTTTAATCAGAAATGCTCCTCCAACTTACAGCAACTTTCTCAATATGAAAAAGAAAACAGTAAAATAAAAAGAAATGAATCAACAATATTATCATTTCTTGAAAAAGATAAAGGAAAGACGGAAAAGAACAAACAAGACGTTAACTTTGCTTACGAATATTGCGTCTTATTTCTACAAATAGAAAGGAAAGTAAGGTTTGATTTTTAACGCAGAAAAATAGCCTAAGTTTGCATCCATTTTTTTTTCTTTAATATATTAAAAAATATAGGTTAGGAAACCTTGAGAGAGGATTATATTGGAATCTTGAGATTAATTTCTTATATTCATTCTACAGAGTGGCACAAACACACACACACACACACACAGATACAAAAAAAAAAAAAAAAAAAAAGAACGG
>NC_136487.1:120722682-120760182 GCF_053919585.1 Euprymna scolopes
TTTTTTAAACTTGTTAAAACAACCTCATAAGTACGAAGGTCGAAGCACCGACCTCAACCGAATTATCTTTGTTATTGATAGATGATTGAAATTTAAAATGTCAGTTCAGAACAGAATCGGTATAGAAATCGGAAAAAAATCGGATATCAAAAACGATTCTTTTAATTGACATTAAAATTTTTTTTAAAATCTTTCTCTTCTGGTAGTAACGATAAAATAATAAATTGCCAGTTAAACTAGAATTTATAGACCATCCCTTACAAGTGTACTTTTGCGTTTGAAAAAAATATCTGCACATTTGGCATGTGTTTTTATGATAATCGAAAAAAAAATAACTCTAAAGTTGAATATTTAGAGATTTATAAAGAATCGGAATCGATAATTGTATCGGAATCTGGAATTTCACACAGAATTGGTAATTGTGTCGGAATCGGGAAAAAATATTTAAATCGTCCCATCACTCGTTAAGATAGTCAATAAAGACTACTTTTCTGCCTATCTGGCTCATTTGTGTGTGTGTGTGTGTGTGTGTGTGTGTGTGTTTTAAAGTAGCTCTTTTATTATCTCAAATCTTCACTTTTTACGACGTGTTAGCCAACAAATATGGCCGCCGACACATGAAAAATGTCAGCGGTCATCTTTGTTGGCTAACATCTGGTAAGAAGTGAATATTTAAGATGAAAAAAAAGGAGCATTTAAAATTACTTTTAAAAAAATGAACCAGGTAGGTAGAAAAGTAACTTTTATTGGCTATGGTAACATTTTTTTATTGCATATTTGATCCCCCCCCCAAGTCGTTTTTACTTAACTTCCTCGCCCCCACCCTCTCCCCAAAATGATTCTAACTTCATATCTAAGGCAATGGTTAAACTTAACGATTATTGTGTTTGTTATTTAAAAATAAACTTGTATTTTTTTTTGGCTAAATAAAATAACGGCGCTTCTACACTATCAGAACGAAATTTTGTAGTCGATAAATAGTTTTTCTGGAAACTCCATTTATCGACTACAAGATACTATTTTTTTTTTTTTTTTTTTTTTTTTTTTTTTTTTTGTCAAATCTAATAAATTACTATGTTAGCTTCCAAAGTATGCAGTCGACATTACCGGAATATTACTGAATTATTAAAAAAAAAAAAAAACAACTTTAAACGTGTTAGCAGGTGAAAAATTGCGGCCATCTTGCTTTATAAAATAAATCGAAACGGAAAACTGCCTCCCCTTTGAACTCTCTTGTGTCTCATACAAGCAAATACGATCGTTTTCTTCAAATTCTATTTTCTTTAATATATAATTTTCTACCTTATCGATTTTCGTTTTTTTTTATATAATCATCTTTAAAATACGAGGAATACGTAGATACCATTGTTTTCATGTGAAATTCAGTATTACGATTCCAAAATTTTATTCTGATAGTGAAGATGCGTGAAAATAACTAACGCAGTAATAATGAAGTAACGACCAAGTGCAGTGCAAGTGAAATAGTCTCTTAAGATTATTCCTCTTTCTTACAAGTGTGAATGAGAATCACCTCGAGAGAAGGTTCTGTGTGCTTTTGAGCATTAATTGTTATCCGACAATAATCGCGCGGTAACTTTTGTATTGCTTTACTTTTTATTTTGTTTTGTCGACAATAGACCTGTTGATGGTCGCGTATTCGCAGAACGGCGTAGTCAAACGATTGTTTTGTTCATGTAAACTTGATGATACTAGAATTGTTTCTATTTATTTATTTATATATTTTTCAATGTAGCATGTTTCCCGCTGCCACCATGTAGAGTCTGGTTGTAATGAATCGATTGAAAAGCGACGTTAAATAATGCAGTTGCTGTGTTCTGGGCATATTAAGTTGAATATTGCGCTAGAATACTCTGTGAAGTATTCTTGATATTTTATGAATGCAGGTTACAAAAAAAAAATCTAATTTATATATATTATATAATAATTACTAGATAGACCAGGCTCTGCCAGGTCGAAACACATTACCAGGCTGAGGATTTAGTCACATACTATTTAAGATACACCGATTATACTAACTTCTTACGATTTTCCTGAAAGTGGCACACATGTTGGATTTATCTACGAAAATCAAACAGGAAATAATTTTTGTAGCTTAAAGGAGAAACGATTAAAGTAAATATAAATTGAAGTAAAAAAAGGAAAGAAGTCAACTTCAAATATTTTTAAACAGAACAATTAAAACAATTCTGTTGCTAATAATCATTAATAACATACAACTAATTATTAAAATAGATTTTCTTTAACGTAATATGCAAATCGGGTAAATTCTTTAATGCAAATTTCTTTTCAATAAATAGTATAAATATAGAAATCATGCTAGAATGAAAGTTTATAAAAGTTCGTTTTCAGTATGAAAATTTGTGAAACAGTATGACTTTTTGGATACATTAATTAAATTGTGGAGAAATAGACAGAACGACAGGAATACGATTTTATTATAATAGACTAATATATATATATATATATATATATATATATATATATATATATATATATATATATATATATATATATATATATACACTAGCATGGGTGCCCGGCGTTGCCCGGGTGTTTAGAGGTGTATGCTGAGCAAAAAAAAGAAAGGGGGTAATTTTTTAAACTTTGACCCCTATTATGACCCCTGAAAATTTATTGTTTTGGCCTCAAATCACGTTATTACGTTAGATCCATGTCCACGGAACCTATATCTAAAATTTCAAGGGTGTAGATCCAAAATTGTCGGAGGAGTTTGGTAGAGTTCTTAAAGGTCAAATCGTTGAAATTTGACCCCTTAACAGCCAAATTTCTGGCTGACACCCGTCACATCGATTTTCCCAAATCTCAGTACCCGGTATTTCAAATTTCGAGTCTATAGACTAAAAATTGACAGAGTTATTGCGTAGGGAAATGTACACAGACAGATACACAGACAGACAGACAGACAGACACGTTTACTTTTATATATATATATATATATATATATATATATATATATATATATATATATATATATATATATATACTAGCAGTACCCGGCTTTCGGAATAGACACCCCTAACCTTGTCAGCATACCCGAAAACCTATACAAGTTGACATGTGGAATGTGAACGATGAATTGGACGTAATGTAATAATGTACCGTATTTAAAAGGGAACGAAATTTAAATTTCCGTTCCATTTTTACAACAACCGTAAAGCAGAGCATTCTATGCAAATTTTACCTAACTTAGTGTATTAATGTTATTTTTATTTAAGTAAAAATAATATTTAGGTTTGGATATAAATTATTAAACTCCTTTCACACTAAATAATTTAGGTGACTGAAATAGGAATCTAATTCAATCTTTAATTTCCTGAAGAGTAAAAAGATGATCCACAATGGTCGATTTGCTGCTAATATTCATTGTTTAGGTACGGGCAAAAATAAATGAATTTTTTGTAGGTTTCCGACAACTTTTTGATTGTATTTGAAAGATTAAGGACTAATCTTAATTTCCCAAAGGAAAAAAATATTTGCACACGTGAAAAAAAAAAGTTATGAAAAATGTTTTCACGGCGAGCTTACCAATTCAGCTAAATTTTGAAGCTAAATAAATTCATTGTAAAAATCCTTTTAGAGATAAATATAAGTTTCCTGAGTCTATTTCAAAGATAATTAGTAAAGTCCTAAGACATTGAATAAAAAAAAAAAAAAAAAGAAAACACCTTGTTTGTGCTGAAAATAGCATCGGTAGTGCGAGAAATTCATTTTGTTTCGAGTTATATCGAATTCATTAATACGGACTTTGAGGCTATTTTCGTAATGTTCCTGTAAAAATTATTATTTTTTTTTATTGTTACAAATTACGATGCTTTATTTATATAAAAAAACAAAAATAAACACATTCTGTTTACATTAAGCGAGACCACCACGGCCTGTAGTGGTGAGACACAAAAGATCCTTTTAGTGATGTCACGTGACGGCAGCCGGTGATATGTCCCCCAAATAAAAAAATGGCCCATCGGTACAAAAAACAAAACAACACCTATTTATTAAAGAAAAATTAAGTATAATGTTATAATTAAAAAGAGATATATAAAAACACGCATGGGTACAGTAAACATTATACCAAAATGTGGAAGTCATCCGCCCAGTGGTTAACGAACGAACCAAGAATTACATTTATATATATATATATATATATATATATATATATATATATATATATATATATATATATATATATAATTTTATTCGTTAAGTCTATTCTGTACTCTGTCAAGGCAGGATAGGCGGTTTTTAGCAGATCCTGCCCAGATGTGACAGCAGTACTCCATCTTTGGACGTACTTGGCTTTTATATAGATAGAGAATTGCATCATTAATGAGATATCTTCTGGAGCGGTAGAAGGATCCCACCATTTTCCAGCGACCTTGGCCACCGACTTGATGTATATGTTCCATTTCAGATCAGGAGTAAAGGTCAAACCCAGAAGCTTATCAAAACATGGGGCCTCCCCTAGACGAGAGCCATTCATTTCGATCGATGCTAGATGGGGATCAGAGCGTTTATGATGTAATGATAGGAGCTTGGTCTTAGATGCATTAAAGGTAACCAGACACCTCTTCCCCCACTGTAGCACGCGCTCAAGATCTGAGGAGAGAGAATCAGAGAGAACATTGTCACTAACGGCCTTAAGAAAAGAAAATTTCTCATGATGGTAACTAGATACGCTCATGTTGTCAGGATTTTATAAAAAGAAAGAACAAACATATAAACCTGAACAAACGTATAAATCCGTAAAGAAAGCAGAAAAATGAAATACGAATGTCTATGCGAGAGAAATGTGGGTTTTACTATTTTATTTATAACAAATTAAGGTACGACAATTACTCCATGCTGATTCTCTATATTATATTTAGGCAAGTCATTTGAGCAACCTAGAACTCTTATGTCAAAAACAAAAGCAAGTTATTTTAATTAAGACGGCTGGCATACTATTTTTCCGTTATATATATAGGACAAGAATGCAGCACACTGGAAATGTGAGTTGTTTTGGTTCCTTCTGAATTTTACCTATTACATCGTTATGCATTTTTCGCTTTGAGAACTTTGTTTTCTTCTCGATAAGTACACTGAAGAAATATCCAATATTGACATACAAATATTAAATACCAGCTAGCCGTCCGGCGTTACCCGGTCGTACAATACACTTAAATATGATATTTTAATTTTTACAAATTTTCGACATGTTATTTTAGAATTAATCCTCTATGGAATATTATATATTACGAGGAACAATTTACCTGTGGCTTATTCGCAAAAAAATAAAAAATTTAAATAAATAAAATAATAACGATAATGTCGTTCATCAAATTCTGTCTGTATTTGTTTACAATTTCACATCAGCTGATATTTGGTCTTGACGATGAATGCCTCGGAAAAGTCACTTCTGGTTGATCTTAAAATATGCAGACAAAAAAAATGATTTGCGGCGATTTTAAATGGTATTTCTTCTTTTATCGTAAATTGAACTCATTAATAAGAACAAATAAACTAAAATGGCGAGGTACGAACAGAGGGATCATTCAATCTGTAGTCGAATGTTCTACCACTAAGCTATGATTTTTTTTTATTAGAATTTATATAATAAACATGTTAATGAAATTATTCAAATATCGGAAAAAAGCAATACAAAAGAGTACAAGCACAGGGGAGATATAGGAATGAAAAAAAAAAGCGAAAGAACTTTGCCTTGTCACCGTTTCCGGTAGCGCTACGTCGGAAGTTGGGAAGTACGTTAGCTGACTATAAACAGAAATTTTATTCAAGGGAGGGCCATAGGAGGATAAGACTTACATCCCGTTCCGGGCAATCCGAGGCGAATAATATGTAGGTAGTTTTATGTGTGAGCGCACAAACCACCTAATAAAAGATTAATGAACATCAAGGCACAGAAGAATTAAACAACACTTCTTTTTTTTTTATATAACAAAACAACGAAAAGGTTTATTTCGCAATAAGGATTGTGTCCGAGGTGAAAGAAAAGAAAAAGGAAGAAAAATTTTCGGGTGTTCTAATGTCGGGAAGCAGAAAACTTGAATTGTTCCCAGGTTGTTTAGTGGAAGTCTTCAGTGGAGTAGTCATAGCCTGGGGTGGGGATTTAATGGACGGAGAGTGAGAGGAGAGAGGTCCGTGTTCTTTGGTGGTCTGGGCTTCTCAGCGGGCCTGGATCGTTCCTGACAGGGGAAAATAGTTCCTTAAGGATTAATGCGCCTTAGTAGCTGACTGGCCAGTGCGTGGCCGCATCAGTCAGCAAGAGGGCATTAATCCACATGAAAGTAGTTAGTTATGGTGGCTGCTTACAAATATCTGCGGTCCAATAACAAACAAGTTCTAGAGAAGGAAAAGTTCTTTGCAGTGGTGGTAAAAATACGATTTCTTGCTGTGAATCTCTTACAAGGGGAAACCAGATATTGAAGCTCAGTCGAGCACTCTCCATAACGATAGAGTAGAGAAAGACGAGGAATGTCTCTTCTTTGAGAACAGGATTGTAGAGAACAGAAGAGATCGATTCCGATTGGATTGCGAAGTCGCTTATGATGTCCGCCATGTAGGCGGCTTTTAAGCTCGTAAATGGATAAAGCTAAGATCACAGTGTAGTTTCTGGTGTTCTTGTTTAATTTAAAAAAATCGATTTGGGAATCTTAAGTAGGATGACGTCTGGAATAAATGTAGTGTTATAGTGATTGAACACTCTAGCTAAACAAATGACATATATATCGTACAATGACAAGGATGACCCCCCACCCACCCCACCTCAACATTTTTGAATGGTCTAGTGCCTAATTTATTTTTGTATCTTTAATGAATAAATAATTTTTTTACAGCATAATATCTGTTCTGGTGTTACACGTAAGGCAGTTTTTTATTTTTGCCTACTTGCAGAGTGACCCTTTTTGGGGAGCTGGTTTTCCCCCACATTAAAAACGACCTTGTGTCACATTTTGCTATCACGGGGAAGCAAATAAATAACAATGTCGAAACCTGAAAAGCAAACGGAAAATAATAAAATAAATTAATAAAGAAAATTCCTAAATCCGCCGGCTTATTTTGTTTTCTTTAATAATTTATCTATTATTTGTAATATTAATTGAGTTACAAAACTGGATTAACACCGTTGTTAAAACTCTGACTCATATGAAATTGCTGTAAACGTTTTACGCATTTAATAGCTATAGCTATTTATAAATATGTGCTAAACTGTATTCATTGGAGAATTCTGTGTTAAGCAACTTTTTCTTTTTCTTTTTTTTTTTTAATTTGGTATTGTTTATGAACGCAATTCGCTTACATACGTGTAAAATTGTTACACGAGGAGAGGGGGGAGGTGAATTTACAAAGAGAGAGATAGAGGTGAGAAAGAGGCAGGAGAAGGAGAGAGGGAGAGAGAACGAAACAAAAAAAAGAGAAAGATAGAGAGAGGGGGTGTAGAGAGAACGTAGAGAAACAATACATGGAAAAGACGTAATAAAAAGAGACAGATATTTCTGAGAGAGAGAGAAATGAAATAAGATTAAGAGAAAACAGAGGGAGACAAATGCAAAGAGAGAGAGAGAGAGAGAGAGGGGGGGAGAAAGAACGAAAGAAAAAGAGAAAATAGAGAAAGTGAGACAATATAAACAGAACGAATGAAAGAAAGAAATAGAAAATTAGAGGGAGAAACAAATAGATATTTCGATGCATAGAGAGATAAAGAGAGAGGAGGAAGAGAGAGAGAGAGAGAGAGAGAGAGAGAGAGAGAGAGAGAGAGCAATTACACAAGATTAATAAGGCACACATATTCCGATTCGGTATCACCTCAAGATAATTATGGTAAAAAGTGCTCTAACGGTGATTCCCTTCTGATCACTAGGAATAAAATTAATTACTTTATTTTATTTTTTATTAGTAGTTTCTATTTTAATTGTCTCCCCCACGAGAACGAGGCTAGAAATAAGGTCGGTTTTTAATGTGGGAAAAATTTAGCTTCCACAAAAAGGAATCCTTTGGATTCGAACAAAAATATTAAAAATTGCCTCAGTCTAGTAGAAATCATTCACATTCAAGAATTCCTAGCTAAAAGTGTAACAGAGCCGCTGACGCTGAGTTATGCAAATGACCAAGCCTGTTGCGCGATATGACGTCACAACAGAGATAAAAAGGACACAGGTATTCAGAGAAGACGTATTCTAGACGTATTCGATATGTGTTCGAGGCGTAGAGGATTTGAGATGTGTTCGCGTCACGAGAGAGCGGAAAATGACGTGTTCGAGACACGAGTGTTTCGAGACGTGGGATTCGAGACAAGTTCGAGATGCATGTGTGGCGCCAGAGCCGAGACGAAAAGTCGAACGCGGCCAAAATACGAGAAATGAACTGTTTAAATTTTTACAAAAAAAAAAAAAAAATGCGTTGTTGGAAATGCCAGATATAAAGACTTAAAAAAAAAAAGTTTTTTTTCCTTTCTTATGTTCCTTGCGACCGAGTCTACAATGTGTTGGGTTCATTAAAATGTAACGACGCTGTTAGACAAAAGATACACAACGTTACGAAGGGACCAGTTACTATCAGTGGTTTGAAAAAAAAAACAACAACATTGAAAATAGGTTAAGCATACGGTTACTGGATATTTTTCTATCTCCTTTCTTTCTTTCTTTCTTTCTTTCTGTCTTTTTATTATATTTAAATAGTTGCAAAATATGGTGGTTGAATTAAAGAGAGAGAGAGAGAGAGAAGGGAAGAGAGGGAGAGAGGGGGGTAGTTGGCAGAAGAAATGTGTTTAAAAAATAAGGATACCAAAGAAGTTTTCAAAGAAAGATGTTACAAATACTTTAAAAAAAAAAAATAAAAAAAAAACTACTCTAGACCTGGGCAACGTAAAGAACCCCTGCTAGTTTATAAGATATTCTGGTATTTGAAATTAATACGATTTAGTTAATGTATTTTTCTTTGAAATATTTTCTTTTATATATATACATATGTCTACATATAATTAGGTAGAAGTGTTTGGGGATATAAAAATACAGAAATTGAAGAGATTAGATGATTTGAAATCGATCATTTTGCATCTAATCTATATATCTATAAAAGTGAGAATGCGTGTATGTGAGGACACTTAGGCTTGAAATTCGTTATATAGGGTATTCAGACATGTGGGTAACTTTTTAATCGGTTTTCATCCGGGGAAAAAAGGCTGCTAAGAGGTAAAAATTGAAAAATTGACATTGGGGGCGGGGTCATAGGATTTTTATGTTTGTCAACTGTTTCATGAGATTTGAAAACACTCTTTAAAGGTCATGTGAAACTGGTCTAGTGGTTATTGTGCTTTACTTACTGTCTTTAAGTTTTGGTTTCGATCTCAACTCGAGTATTTTTCTTTTTTACTTACAAGAAATGAATTGTTTAGAAAAACACGTTTTTTTTTTTTGTTTTTTTTTTTTTTTTTAAGGAATTTAACGTTACGTTTAATACCGGGCAACGCAGGGTACATCTTGTAGTTTACTTTAAAATGTATTGTTTCTCTGCACACAGAGAAAACAGTAAAATGACTATTAGGTTAAACGGATGGATAGATACATAAATTGATAGATAGATTTGAAGACTTAGCTAGCTAGATAGATAGATATATAGATAGCTAGATAGATATATAAATCGATTAGCTGGGAGACCTGGCGTTGTCTGGGATTGAATAAGAATTAACAAGTGTTCCACTCTCCCATACTTTTATTGTCATTGAAATCAGTGAAATCTCCCATTTTTTAATCACATCGATTGATTGCCTACTTTAGTTAGCCCTACCCCCCACGCCTCATCCCACGCAGTGTATCTGGCTTCACATGTTTCACCGCAATGACTTAGTTCACAGTACATTGTAGTCTATATTGCACTGCAGGGAACCTACTGTTGATTTTATAAAATTATCAGTAAATAATTATTTCACTTAACGTTTAAAATACAAAAGTCAAGTATCATGGTTCAACCATTCTCCAAACAGAAATATTCATTTCGAACGAGCCCCTGTCTTATCAAAGAACCAACCGTTGATTTTTTATGAAATTATCTTTACATGATCACTTGAATCAAAGTTAAACGGACAAATGCCAAATACCATGATTCAGTTGTGCTCTGAAAAGAAACACTCATTTCGAACGCGCCCCTATCTTATAAAAGAATCTGCAGTTGATTTTATAGGTTGGGTTTTTCTGCTTGTGCGGTGATAAAACTTCTCAAATGCATTTTCCATGTTAGGTTGTACACAAGTATTAACTTTGGTAAGAATAGGACTTCTTCCATTGATCGAATTTTTCGATTATCGACTTTCGATACTTATCAGAGGCATTCCGATACAAAACCTCAGTAAAAAAAACAAACTCTCAGACACATCAAGTACCTTCGTGTATTTTTTTTTTTTTTGTAATTGGCCAGGCTGTTTCCGAGTCCATAGGGAACGAATATACACACACAAAGTTCCTTTATATAATAGACTGGCAGGGTGACCCGACGTTGCCCGGGATTGAATGATGATCAACGAATGTTTCACACTCGCATATTTTTACTTTCATCAAATCGATTGCTTGCCTACTCTAATTGGAGATCCATTGCAATGCACCTAGGGGAAGCTTTACATGCCTCTCGTTGTGACTAAGTTCACAATATATTATAGTCTACATTGCACTGTAGAGAACCTACTATTGATTTTATAAAATTATTTGTGTGCATAATGGCTTGCATTAAAGTTTAAAATTCAAAAGTCAAGTATTGTGCTTCAATAGTGCTCTAAACAGAAACCTTCATTTCGAACGTGCGCTTGCCATATCAAAGCACCTACTGTTGATTTTATTTGCCTGGCATTACTGGTTGCGCAGTGATAGTAGCTTGAATATAAGTTTAAAATGTAAAAATGAAGTATCATTGTGAAAGTGTGCTTTAAACGCGCCCCTGTCATATCAAAGAACTATACTATTGATTATATATGTTGGGCCTTTCGGCTTGTGTGGTTTATTCTCAAATGCATTTGTGATGTTTGGCTGTGTAAAATGGTAACTTTGGTCAAAATCGCCTGTTCCTTCTTTCATCGGGTTATTTCGATTATCGATTATCGTTACTTATCGAAGACATTCCGACATAAAAACCTATCTAAGAACACTATGAGGCACATAAGGTAACTTCGTGTGAAATTCCATAAAAATCGACCCAGTCGTTTTCGAGTCCATAAGAAACGAACTCATAGGCACACAGACACATAGACAAAGTTCTTTTTATATAATACTAGCGGGGGGTACCGGGCGTTGCCCAGGCGTGGAGAAGTGGGGGGGGGATCAAAACAACAGTTCAGTCCGGATGGAGAGAGTTGTTAAAAAATGATAATAGGATGAGGGCAAAACAACAGTAGGAAGCCCGGGGGTGGGGAGCGGTGTTAAATTTAAGAACTTTTTTTTTTAATATAAAAACATGGTAACTTATGGTTGTGCTGTAATTGCTTGAGGTATTAACGTCTGTGAATTTTTGATTCGAGAAAATAACCATTCTATACCAAACACTTAGTTTAAAGCAAACTTAGTTTTAAATAAAAATTTTATTTGAAGTTTTATTACTTTCAAGTCACTACTCGAGTGAAATTCAAATGTATTTTTTTTTTGACGAAGAAATCATCTTTGCTTAGTTTATCATTTTGTTTTTCCTATAATCAATTATAAAGTTTAATTAAAGTACTGTATTATTCCAGTTATATATTACAAAAATTATAGATATTTTAAAAATATACACACACACGTAAATTTTCCAATCTTATAAATAAACTTCTTTCCAGTTAATGAAAAAAGAAACATTAAGAAATTTATGTGAGGGTGTTGAACTTACAGACCACGTCATGCAAAAAACTGCACGTAAACTTTCAAGTCTTATAAAATTCTTAGCAGTCAATGAAAAAAAAAAAGAAGAAATTTACGTGAGGAGTTTGAACCTTCAGACCACGTCGTGCAAAGAAAAAAACACGCTATCAACTTACCCACAGTAGAATTTTCACGGCCCGTTGTTCTATCATTGTTGCTAAGCGACATGAAAAAAAATGGCTTTACCAGTGATAGATAAATTAAAATAACGGTATCGATTATCGGTAATTATCGGGAGCATTCTGAGACAAAACTTAACTAAGATCACTCCCAAACTTATACACTAAAGTTCTATAAATTTTAAAGAAAATCTATTCAGCCGTTTCGGAGTCTATAAGGAACGAACTTACACACACAGATAAAGATGCATTTTTATAATTGTAGAGATAGTGATAGATAGATAGATAGATAGATAAATAGATAGATAGATAGATAGATAAATAGATAGATAGATAGATAGATAGATAGATAAATAGATAGATAGATAGATAGATAGATAGATAGATATAGAAAAGAAAACGAGAAAATTTCTGGTCTAAACATTTGAAATTTTACATAGAGAGTATTCACAGATATAAAGAGATGTGGTTCTCGGTTGACTAACTGTGTCGAATATATTCTCGAGAGTCAACATAATGAGAATATTCTGCTGTCATAGCCCTAGTTATTACACCCTATCCCCCCTTTTTAATAAATAGGATCAACTAATTTATAATCTTGAAACCGTGACACACGTACATGACTGCGTTAAAGTATATCTTCAACTTCACATCATGGCGAGGAAAAAGAGAAAAAATTTTTTATAATTGTAGAGATAGTGATAGATAGATAGATAGATAGATAGATAGATAGATAGATAGATAGATATAGAAAAGAAAACGAGAAAATGATAAGAGGTATTAAAGAATACAAATAGAAAGACAAAGGGGAGATAAATAAATAAATAAATAAATAAAGGACGTGTAGGAGAAAGAGGCTAAACAAAACATAAAAGATGATAAAGACAGTGAAAGAGAAGGAACAACCGGAGAAGTGGATAGAAAAGGGGAAAGAAAGAGGTAGATATGAAATTAAAAAGAGGAGATAGAGGAAGTAAAGAAAATAATATATATATATATATATATATATATATATATATATATATATGAGAGAGAGAGAGAGACAGACAGACAGGCAGACAGAGGGGGGAGTCTGTCGCCGTTTTCTTTTTTACTAAAATAAAAAAAAGATAACCACTGAATAAGGACTTTTTGTATTACTTAGTTTTAAAACATCCAAAAGTTTACAGAACAAGTTACGTATGAAGAACCCAAGCGTCAGCGTAAGACGCAATTTTGATTATGATGTGACGTGTTCGGCAATTTATTCAAGCATTCTGAATGACGATTAAAAGTACTAGGTAAAGACCGTCTACACTTCGGAAATGCTAACATCCTTTATTCCCTTATTCATCGAATAAATTCAGGAATGTAAGTGAAATTAAACATACGTTTCTTATTTAATTTAAAAATCTAGTGTGATATGTAGTATGACTTAAAAGTGAAATAATAAACAATGACTTAATAATAATTATGCATATTAGGAAAATAGCTCAATGATTGTGAGTGACATTGGAACAGTAAATTGAAGAAGAATAAACTTTCTGCTAACTTCTTCGTGGGAGTACGTGTTTGAGAGAAACAGTGTATTTGGAATAAATGTAATAATTTTTAAAAGGAGACCAAATGTACGCATAGTTTCATGAAATCCGCTTTCATAAATGTTATAAGTGGGGAGAGTAAAATATTTATTCAGGAAATGTTCGGATATGTTCCTATTGAAGCTTTTTTCTTTTTTTTTTTTACATGGAAGTCACAACTTATCAAGGCCCGGAAGCCACTTGGGGATAAGGGTTATTGCGTGTACAGTAATCAATGGGATAATATCGCAGTAATCGTTAGTATTGGGGATTTGATAAAGTTTCTTACTTAAGGGGGCGGTTCATCGGGAATTTGTTTATGTTGGACTTGAAGATGTCCAAGTTGTAGTCAGGTGGGAAACAGGCAGGCGGAAGAGAGTTCCACTGGCGTGCACTTCTAAGAAAGAAGCTTTGTTCATGGAATCTACGTTTTGGTTTTGGCACAGTTAAAGAGTGGGGAAATTTTCAGCTAGACGGTGTTTATCGTGAAAGATTGGCGAGGGGGCAGGGATCGGAGCTCAGACGAGCACTTGCCATGGAAATAACGATAAAACAAAGACAGACTCGCAACGTCTCTTCTGTGGGAGAGATGTTGCAGAGAAGAGAAAAGGGTATCCCCACTAAGCCACGAAGTCTATTCTGTACTCTGTCAATGCAGGATAGGCTGTTTTTAGCATCTCCTGCCCAGATGTGGCAGCAGTACTCCATTATTGGACGTACTTGGCTTTTATATAAATAGAGAATTGCATCAGCAGTGAGATATCTTCTGGAGCGGTAGAAGGATCCTACCATTTTTCCAGCGACCTTGGCAACAGATTTGATGTACGTGTTCCATTTCAGGTCAAGAATAAAGGTCAATCCCAGAAGCTTGTCAAAACATGGAGCCTCCCCTAGATGAGAGCCATCCATTTCAATTGATGCCAGATGGGAATCAGAGCGTTGATGATGTAGAGATAGGAGCTTGGTTTTAGATGCATTAAAAGTAACCAGCCACATCTTCCCCCCCCACACACACTGTACTGTGCGCTCAAGATCAGAGGAGAGAGAATCAGAGAGAACTTTGTCATTTAAGGCCTTAGATGTGTTGCTATAGATGGTCGTGTCATCAGCATAGAAATCAACGAATGATTTAAGTATGTGTTTTGGGAGATCATTGATGTAGATCAGGAAGATAGTTGGGCCCAGGATCGACCCCTGAGGGACTCTAGCATTAACACTGAGGGCCTCTGATTTCTGCCCATCAACCACTACTCTTATGAGACTATCAGAGAGAAATGATTTAATGATTGAGAAAATATTTCCAGTTACACCGTAGCTGGAAATCTTGTGAAGTTGTGAAACTTTGAATAAAAAGACAAACTTTTAGAAAACACGTTAAAATGCAAGCAATTTATTTGCTTTTCTTTTTTTAAATTGAAATATATATATATATGCATATATTTTTTGCTTTTTTTCTGGCATTACATTGTCATACATCTTTTCTTTCTAAGCTAAAACTTCTTTTTTGGGGGGGGGGTTCTGATGTGTATATGCTCGAGAAGATTCGATATTGACATAACAATAGCGATTGTTTCTGCAGAACTAAACGGATCTGTAAAAAAAATACCGAAATTTTAATATGCTGAAAAAGTTGGTTGTTAAGAAAAATAAACATTTTGCTCTTGGAATGTAGTTATACTGTTATTCTTTTGTGTTTGGTCACTCTTGTTATATTTAACTAACATTGAGCCTTTAAGCAAAAAGGATTTGTATACACAAAGAGTGAAATGTAATTGAAGAAACATATCTCACGTACAAAAACGATATATATATATATATATATATATATATATGTATATATATATATATATATATATATATATATATATATATATATATATATATGATTCCTTCATTTAATCACATAAATTAATATACGAAAATAAAATTTTATGCGTAAATTGTCACTTTTTACTTCAACAGTGCTCAATTACATAGGTAGAGCTAAGTAGTAAATTATGAAAATATATATGGCAATTAAACTACACAGATTATTCCGTGTTTAATTCTCGGAACGCGGAATATTCTGTGTAGCTTAATTGCCATCTATATTTTCATAACTTTATATATATATATATATATATATATATATATATAAATTCGTATTCCTGTTTGTTTGTTCACAATTTAATTAATATATACAAAACGTGTCTTACTTTAATCTTTCAGTTATTTCTATATATAGTATAATTCTTTCCAAAATATACAATTAATAGATCACCTTATTTGCATATGACATTAAGAAAAATATATTTTACTAAATAGCGCTAGTTTAGTTAATGTTTTTAGCGAGAGAATTGTTTGAAGTATTATATTTACCATAGGTAATTAATAAACTTTAAACAATAATTATATTGATAATATATTTAATTTAATTCATTTGGAATTATTATTTCCAACAGCGACCTTTATAAAAACTTTTTTTTTAGAGCTATTTGCCCCTAGATGCTATGCATAAAAAACAAACGTTCGCCAAATAAAATCATTTGGTAATTTAATTAAGTTTCTAGCTAGAAAAATAATTCCGCGTAGATAGGAAAATGTTTGGCTTTTATTGTTTTTGTTTTTTTTAATATTCAAACAAAAAAAAACACTTACGAAAAAAACTGAAAATATTTCATTTGTTTGTTTTATTTTATTCTTTAAATGGCTATACAGAAATCAGTAATTTTTCGGGGGCGGGTGGCAATTACATTGGAAACATAAAACAACGATAAATTTAATTATTTTTTTATGAGACCATTCTCTATTTTCACCTAACAATTTAATAAACAAAAAAAAAACCCCAAAATATGACAAATTCAATTTTTTGTGGGGGGGGGGGGATTACATTAGAAACATAAAACTAGGTCCCCCTATTTTTGCTCGCTCATTTTTGCTCGTACCTAGTCGTTCTTAAATTCACTTGTGACGTTATGCTGTGTAGGGTGTTAAGTTTGGTCAAAATCGCCTGTTCCTACTTCATTAGATTATTTCGATTATCGATACTTAGCAAAGACATTCCGATACAAAACCTATCTAAGTACTTTCGTGCGACATTTCTTAAAAATCGCCCCAGCCATTTTCGAGTCTATATGGAACGAACTCAAACACACAGGTACACAAACTATATATATATATATATATATATATATAAATGAGAGAGCGAAAGAGAGAGAGGTGATAGTCTAGCGGCACTGATGAGTTGTGATACAACGAAATAGTACTGTATGTCGATGCGATGACTACAAATATATTTTAAGCCCACCTTTTTGGGTAGGGCACTGTCGTAAATAATCTCACCCGCTACTTGATTGGTTGAAAAATGCGAGGCTTGCTGTTTGTAAACAAACGGTTTCAGCACTATAAAAGATGTGGCCGAATGTTTGTTTAAATTAGACTTTTGTCGAGGTTATTTGTGGGCACCGCTCCCGTGGATCGATGGGTAGACCTTGGGAGAGGTGCTAGTTTAGCGACACTAATGAATTGTGATACAACGAAACAGTACTGTATGTTGATGACTACAAATATGTGTGTGTGTGTGTGTGTGTGTGTGTGTGTGTGTGTGTGTGTGTGTGTGTGTGTGTGTGTGTGTGTGTGTGTTTTAACCAGGATAATGAAATGCGTAATGTATTATCCCATCCAATCGCAGAAACTCGAGGAAGTTCTACAAATGTATGTATGGGTGGATGGATGGATGGATGTAAGAGGGTATGTATTATATATTATGTAAGAGTATGCGTGTATGTAAATGTGCTACACGAAATGCAAGACATGCCGAGAAAGAGAGAGGGGTAGTGCTTTAGAGAAAGAGGGGAGAGATAACGGAGAGAAAGTGAAATAATAATGAAAAATACGGAAAGATCAACCGAGGAAAAGTAATAGAGAAAAGGCAAATATAATTTTCTATTCAATTCACTTAGACTGATTTCTAATACATTCTCTTAAATGCATTTAAAAACTCCCACCCCCTTGTACACACACGCGCGTGCCGCGCACGCACAAATAGACTTTGTGTGTGTATGCGTGTGTTGTGCGTGTGTGTAAAAGAGAGAGAGAGAGAGCGAGAAAGAGAGAGAGAGGTAAAGAGCGAGTGCCGAGTGAGTGACTAAGATAGATAGAAAGAGAGAGAGAGAGGCGTCGATCATGATGATGATGATGATGATAAAGAGGAGGACGAGGTGGGGAGGAGGAGATTGCGAACGCAAAGACAATCGTTTTTCTTTCGAATCCACTTAGGCGTATTTATATTCAAGGAAAGATTTCCCCTGGAATTCTCCCATTCCATCTTTCTAGTTCAAGAACAGAACGAAAGAAAAATCACAAAATATTTGTATTCATACATATCAGTAGATGTATGATTAGAGGTTACTCAACTGGGGGAAAAAACGTACTGGCACCCATCTCCTAAAAACCTCTCACTAATATTAAAGATATCATACGTCTCTTCGGATATTTCCAATATATGTATCAGAAACATACCATTAACCTTAGTAATATTATAAACACACACACAAACACACACACACACACACACACACACACACACACACACACACACACACACACATTGTAGATGAAAATAAGTGGGACTATAGGGGATTCCGATTTACAATGCCTCCTCACGGGACAGAGTTAGAAACCAGGGTCGTTTTTTTAATTTGGAGAGAAAAGGAACAAAAAAATTAAAAATTGTCTCAGTCGTGAAGGATTTCTCCTCCACTGAGAGAGGACAAGAAATTGAAGTGCAGCATCTGAAGTACAGATACTACACTTTGATCTTGGAAACTCATATACTTCAGAATCTGAAACAAGTCTGGCAGGCTTAATCAAATAATATATATAGATATAGATATACATACGCACACACACACACGCACATACATGCATATATGTACATACACACATACATACATACATACATATATATATGCATATACACATACATGCATATACATACATATATATATATACACAGACACGCACGCACATACACGCACGCACGCACGCACGCACATATCGATGCACTTAAAAAAAGGGGCCATTTGTTAGAGAGCCCTATATAGGATTTTCTCTGTGTATATGACATATGGGCCTTATATTTACTCATAAAACTCCAATTCATCACGACGGGATAAAAAAAAAAACAAAAAAAAAACTTTTTTATCGGACTCACTACTCGGACCTTTTCGGGTTCAGTTTAACTGTGAGGAAGCGTGCATTGCATTACCAAACAAACGGATTACCTTGTACTGGACAAGAGAGTTTAGAAAAAGGGCCGACACCAAACCCACCCCCCGATATACAGTCTCGGGTTATCAGGAAGAGTGACTTTATGCTATTCTAACATGTGTGAATCTTTCTAATTAGCAACCTTAATTGCTAAAAAAAAAAAAAAAAAAAAAAAAAAGAAATAAAAGGAAAAAGAAAAGAAAAAGAAAGAAAAAAAAGAAAGAAAAAAAAAGAAAGAAAAAAAAAGAAAGAATCGAGATAAGTTATCTCTGGATTTCTAGACTCTTTCCAAATCTATAAGACAAATAAGTCCGGATTTGGCTAAAATTCAAATCTTTTTGTAAATGCGTTTACACACAGGAACAACTCAATTGGCGGTAGTACTTATAACAAACGGAGCAGCCGGGAGCAATTACAACAACGATTAATAAATACAGAGGAAATTAAAGACCTGGAAATGATTCTAAAACTCCGCGGACAAATAGTCTAGCTTGGATCGTTGCTTTCGTTTGATCCCCGTGAGAAGATCCCCGGGGAAATCCAACTCTAATGGGAAAATACAAATACATAAAAAAAAAAAAATACTTTTATGAGGAGTATAATCCAATAATTCAAATCTTATACATACATTCCCAAATAGCTATAGATGTTTTATGAAAACCATTACTTAACGTATAACAGACCACTTTCCATTAACAGTTAAATGGGTCTTTCTTAATATATACAAAAGAACACAGCATAAATTTAATAATTTCGTCATCTATGAACTATGCAAATTAAAATGTATATATACATATTTGTTTGATACAACCATGACCTGAAACGCATATATATGCAGTGCCATCCTTTTTGTGCCTTTTTTTTTGCTACAAAAGAGAATTGACTTTCCTTTAAATACGTGTCTTGTTCTTTATTAACAGCATCACAGTAAACGCGCTAAAATAAATCTAGACGCATTTAACTGCTGTATAAAAACGGCACATTGCTAATTAGTTGAAGTTGTCTGTGTGTGTGTGCGCCCGCGCGTGTATATATATACAGCTGTTGCCTACATATATATATATATAAACACTTTTGTTAAATTTTAACTGTTGTATATATATATATATATATATATATATATATATATATATATATATATATATATATATATATATATATATATATATATATATATATATATATATATATATATATATATATGCAACAGTTAAAATTTAACAAAAGTGTTTCCGGCGTTGTAATCTATAAATTCAATATAAGGACTTGATATAAGATATATTATCAATCGTTACACGCTTACTTAATACATTAAGTACAAATAACGTATAATATATCTATAACAAATAACGTATTACACACATACTACATATAAAGCATAATACATATGTTGTATATTGCATATAATACATTTTGTATATAATAAATAATTACAGATATTATATATAACGCATAATACACATTTTAATAACATAATAATAACACAATAGATATAACGTATAATGCATGTAGTACATATTACGTATATGGCACATGTACAACGCATTTATATAAATCATAATGCAGATAATACATATAACGCATAATACACATATTACATATAACAAATAATACACACATTACATATAACACATAATACACATGTTACACAGCGCATAATACACATATCATATATAATACACATATTACATATAACGCATAATACACATTTTACATATAATGCATCATATTCATTTTACACATAACCCATAGTATACATTTTACACACAACGCATAATATACATTTTACGCATAACGCATAATACACATATTACATATAACGCATAATACACATTTTACCCATAACGCATAATATAAATTTTACCCATAACGCATAATATATATTTTACACATAACGCATAATACACATATTACACATAACGCATAATACACTTATTACTAATAACGCATAATATACATTTTACACATAACGCATAATACACATTTTACACATAACGCGCAAAACACATTTTGCATATAACGCATAATACATCCAATGTATGAAACACATATAAAGCATAATACACATATTACATATAGTGCACAATGTAAATTTAAATATAACACAATACATAAAGCACAGTACACATACTGTATACATATAACACATTCTATGTATATTACATATAACTCATGATGCGCATAACACATAATACGTATTACATGTAATGCACGTACAATTCCACATGTGACAATCACATAGCAGTAATACACTTCTAAATCATATTTTTTCTAACGTGCAATTATTACATGCATTTCACAAATGGATCACATCGGGTGCACCCATGAGTGGATATATGCACCGTAATGGCAGAGATTACGTATGTATAGACAACAGTAAAGTTCATAGCACATGCAATGGATATCTAATTACAAACTACCTGCGCGAACTTTGACGGCAGGTTTGCTTAATACACACGTCTGGATTCGTGTGGAATTATTTCAGGTGTTTTATTTTTGAACTCGCTTTAAAGACGCGGTATTTTCGACGATTTTTTTTTTTCGTGTGTTTTGTGGGATTACGTTAAATCTTCAAGGATTACCCCAATCGAAGAGTTTATTCTATAGAAAAAAAAATGTGGTAACTTTATAGCTCCGTTTTATTTATTTCCACCTTACCCCTTTTTTTCTCCCATTTTTATACGTTTTTTTCTTTTTGTTCTCTCTCTCTCTCTCTCTCTCTCTCTCTCTCTCTCTCTCTCTCTCTCTCTCTCTCTCTCTCTCTCTCTCTTTATACTTTTTCTTTTCTTTTATTTTAATACGTTTTTATCTTCTTTTTTTTCATTATTTTCTTTACTTTCTTTTAATACGTTTTATTTTCTTGTTCATACATTTTTTTTTATTTTTTATTCTTTCTATATGTTTTCTTATTTTTAATTCTCTTTTCTTTATTTTTTTACGTGTTTTTCTTTTTATACGTTTTCTTTTTTTCTTTAAATATTTTATTTTCTTTATTTTTATACGTTTTTCTCCCTGTTCTTTCTTTTTATGCGTTTTTTTTTACCTTTTCTTTTTACTTGAATTCGAGAACTGAATGTCGGATTATTATTTTTTTTATTTTTATTTATTTATTTATTTATTTTTAGACTACGTTCTTTTAACATTTGTTGAATCGCTACGAATATATTCGATCATATAACTTTAAACAAAACATTCTACAAATGTCTTTTTCTCTTTTATTATTGTTATTCATCGGGACGTATTTACCCTAAATTTTCTTGCCCCACTTGGCAAACTTAATCCATTTTTATTGGACACATTGAACATTGAAATGGCGTAAATGCTATTAAAAAAGACAGACGACAAAAATCATTGTTAAACATATACGAAGACATTCCAAAGAATTATGACATTTATAATGCAATTATTTTCATGCTATGATACTTTTTTTTTTATCCCTTTTCCTTTCAGTACTTTATTTTCCGTTGTCTTTTTTTTTTTCTATTATAACATCGGTAATGGTTCTGCGATTGAACATTACTGTCGTCGACATTTAATTCTTCCTGCATAATTCCATTAATTGTTCCACTATTTTGGACATTTCCGTTTTTATTAGACTAAACTAGTAGTAATTTTTTTTTTTTTTTTTTACTCATTCAAAATATCATTTAGAACTGCCGATATCAAATATAAATATGTTTTTACTTTTTCTGTAGGACGCTCTGTTTCCGAGATATTGCCTAACTTTTTCCAGCACTAACATTCATTAATAGTCAAATCACACACACACACACAGACACACACACACACACACACACACACTTCACACCCACAACCTCATCCATTCTCTATCTATCAATATCTCTCTCTCTTCCTATCTCTCTCTCTATATATATACACACACACACACACACACACATATATATATATATATATATATATATATATATATATATATATATATAGTAGAACCCCGGGATACGGCATTAATCCGTTCCGGGGTTGGGATCGTAAGGTGAAATCGCCGTATAGCGGGTCCTTAAGCAAAATTCTATACAGTACATATTAAAAATTAGTAGCAAAATACAGTACAGTATATAATACATACACACACACACACACATACACACACACACACACATATATATATATATATATATATATATATATATATATATATATATATATATATATACGTACATGTATATAATCAAATAGCATTATAAAAAACACCGTAAGGTGGGTGAAATATCCTCACAAGGGGCCGGAAAAACATTGCATTCCATATCGTAACCCGAAAAAAACGTATCCCGAGGCTCTACTCTCTCTCTCTCTCTCTCTCTCTCGCTCTCTCGCTCTCTCTCTCTCTCTCTCTCTCTCTCTCTATATATATATATATATATATATATATATATATATATAACATCTGTGTGTTTCTATTTTATTCACTAAAATATTAAGAACAGGGGAATATTTTTCGTGTTCATTAACAGTAAATTCTTTTCGTTTTATCTTTTATTATCAGTTATTAAGAGAAAGCTAAATTTGAATACGAGATTATCCTTTCTTTTCTTTTCATCCCCCCCCCCGGTCCCCGTTTGCTTATAAAATTAAATTTGTATACGTGATTATTGAAACAAATTGGACACGCGTACGTTCGCATTAAATTCTATAAAAATAAGTATAATCAAAAAGGAGAATTACCAGATGATCAACATGCCTCTTGGAGATCTGCGTGACGGGCAGTCTAGCTTGGACGATAGTGTCACCACAAGGGACATGACAGAAGAGACGGAGCTAGTCACGTCTTCTTCGATGGGCGCATTGTCGCTCTCGGGCAGCACATACCGTCTCCGAAGTCTCGCATCACCGACATCAATGGACAAAGATGATTACGACGCCGACCTGTTGCGCCGCACGGTTTCATTCAAAGTAGAGAAGAACAACCGGCCGACCTTTATTTCGAGGAGTCGCCTCAAAGAGTTTCTAGAACGGAACATTAGCTTGGAGCACGTCGCGTCTTGCTGGAAGATGGAGAGAAACGACGTTTGGTTCGTGACGTTTAAGAAGGATTCTGAGTCCTGCGCCGGTAACCTGTTGCTCGAAGGAGTCCGCTTCGATTACGGGCTCACGTTTTACATCAAGAGTCTTGGTCACCAATCAACAGCCGTACGCATCTTCTGGTTACCGCCATACATCAGAGACGAGTTTCTAATTAAGTACTTCAGCAATTTCGGGCGCGTTATCCGCATAGAACGACTGAATTGTTCCACGGATGGTCTGATTCATGCACAGTCCGGAGTCATCGTTGTTCACATTGTGTTCGCTGATTTCAAGCGGACAGCAATACCCGATCGACCTCGAATTGGTCCTTACAGACCACTGGTTGTGGTCCCAGGTCGACCTCCCCTTTGTATCAAATGCGGTGATAGAGGCCACATTAGACAGTCTTGTCCCTTAAAGGGTAGCGTAGAAACACCGTACGTTGATTCGTCGCCTCGGATTTCGTTTATAAGCAAACAACCACACCTGACTGAAGATAACAGCCGATCGGACAGCGAAGTCGACGAAGATGTCGCCAGTTCGTTGCAACAGTCCAACGAAACGAGTGGGGGTAGCAGCAGTAGTGTGAATAACAGTCCGTTACATCTACCACGAAGCCCCTATAGAGCGTTGTACAACAGCCCCCTACATCAAGCTCGAAATCCGTTTTCCAGTGCCAGTAGATCGAACAGTGACGACCACGATAGCCGCGCGCGTATTCCTCACAGCGGAAGTGAAGTGAATCTCTTCCGGCGAACAATGGCCACTCTTTCGGAAACGAAAACCCAGGGACTCCATTTCCCCAAAACAAACTACAACCAATGGAAGCAGTGTTTTTCTTCGAGTACTATCGCCTGGGACGTCGGTAACTCACCTAGGAGGAATAGGGTTGGCCGATTGGAGAGGGGTGTCAGTTGGGATGAAGAGCTGTGTCAGTGTGTGGACGGTGTTTGGAGCAGTTCGCCTCTCGAAAGCCAAGACGAAAGCGCAGAGAAAGAAGGAAAGGCGAAAGATAAGTGGAGTGAAGTGACACCTGTTGTCCGACGATACGGTTGTCGCACGAAGAGACGACCATTGAGCAATGGCTATTTTGCATCAAGTTACACCGGCTTTGAAGACATGAGCGATCCAGAAGCTGAATTAGCGAGAAAACAGTTAATGAAATTGAGTTGCTCTGACCAGAACGAAGTAGGGGAGGATGAAGAGACTATTAAATTGCTAGAAGAGTCGACTGGAGAGGAACAAACTGTGGAATAAGAAATGCTTTTTATGAAACTGATATTTTTCAAGTGGGTCTAAGCGTATTGGACAGATAAAACCTGTAAAATACTATTATAAATATTTAAATGGGAGCCACACAATATCTGGCCCGACACTTCTTTTAGTAAGATACACTTCCTGATATACATCATTATTTTTTTTTTTACATTTGATTACCATCTATGCTGATTGTCCAATGAAATTGTTAAAGAGTAAAGAAAACTTTATTTAAAACTTGAACCTCACGGGTCAACTAACGGACTGGCTGACGGAAGTGACTGGACAAATCTAAAAGAAAAAAATGCAATGGCTAACCAAACGAAAATCCGCCATATTAGTTTTACCCAATAGTTTTCTAACAGGAAGCATTTGGTCTACATCACAAGGAGAGGATCCCTTGCTAGAGGAGCAAATGGTGAGGAGAATTAGCGAACGAGAACTCCTAAACTGAAAAAGAATAACACATACCAGTGATTCTTAAATAGCGGGCACTTGTCTCGGAGGGAAGTCTCATTTTTCTCTTCGTAGATGTTCTATATTCCGACCTTATAAATAATATAATTCGTGTACTTAATAAGGTATTTCTTGACGCAAACCACGGGTAACCTTTAAAAAGATCTCCCTCTCTCTCTCTCTCTCTATATATATATATATATATATATATATATAATCTCTGTGTGAGTGTGTGTTGAGAAAATCGTATATATATTTGAAACTTAATCTTTAATAGAAAATTATAATTTTTAATTTATAAAAATAGACAGAAATTCTTACATTTCAAACGTTAGTTACTTTTTGATCTTGAAGTCGTAATTTTTAGCTCAGTACATCGAATGGCTTTATGCCTTGCCTGGAGAGATTTCTATGAAAGTAAATACGCGTGGGCGCGCACACACACACAAACACTTACACACACACACACACACACAAACACTTGCACACACACATCGATAAAATCGATAGCAAAGGAAGAAATTCCCGTATATATATATATATATATATATATATATATATATATATATATATATATATATATATAAGAGAGGATAAAATGTAGATACATCATAAAATTAAAAGCCGTGGAGACAAGACGTGTGATTTACTGAAACCGGTAAAGCTTTGTTTTCTTATAAATTATTCCTGTATTTAATTTGCTTCTCCTTTTGTCTTTCTGACACATACATACACACGCGTGCGCGGGCGCGCATATATATATATGCTAGCAAAAGTACCCGTCGTTAACTGGGTTCAAAAACAGCCTACGGAAAATGGACTCTGATTTATTAAAGTATGATAGGTTATGAAAACGAAGGGTTGTAAAGAGATAGCTTCGAATTTGGGGGTATCAAAACCAAAGCAAAATATGATGAAAGTAAAAATAAAATAGATAAACCCCATAATTTATTATACCATACCTGTTCACACTGAAACACTTATCACAATATTCTGTGGATGTATATTAAAAAACCTTGTTAAACTTTGTGACATATTTCCATTCTATGGAGGTCAAGCGCGAACGAACACCCCATAATTTATTATCATTATTTATTCAAACTGAAACATAATTATCAAAGTATACTTACGCAGATAGATATGAAAAGTCTTTATTAAAGTTTGTGCCTATTTCCATTCTATGGCGGCCAGGCGCGAACGTAGACCCCACAATTTTATTATACCATCCCTATTTAAGTTAAAACATACTTATCAAAGTATTCTTATGTACATCTATATCAAAAACACTTGTAAACGTCTTTTTTTTTTAATTTTTTAATTTTTAATTTCCATACTTTGTGGACCAGGCACGAACGCAGACCCCACAATTTTAATGAACCACCGTTCTTGCCAAATCAAACATACCCATTCCTGTGTCTTGATACATCTTCTATCATTATATGTAATCACTTTTTTAAAAATAGTCAACTATATAGGAGTCTATTCGTGACCAGACCCCCACACACACATTCAGCTTTATATATATATATATATATATATATATATATATATATATATATATATATATGAGAATAAAATTCATGATATATTATAAAATAAAATGATGCCGCTTAACATTTCTGCAAAACGGCAACTAGCTTTTACGAATCAAAAAATTATTTATTCTTTTTTAGTTAAATCTTAAAATTACAAATAAAAATAATTATTTCTCTGTTTAAAACTTGCTTTGAATACATTATTCGTTGAGATATTCTTTGTTTAACTGTTTTGCTTCATAGGAAGAAAAAAAGCATTAAAAGAAACAGCATTTCGATTATTTACGTATTAATATACTTCAGTTATTTTATGAACCTAACCGATAATTGTTCCTAGTGCCCTAGATGAAATCGAAGATATTATTCAAACTTATTTAAACGTTCTTACTGTTAACATATCGATTTCTATAAACCATTAACAAACGAATATTGAATTATACACCCGCATATATATATATATATATATATATATATATATATATATATATATATATATATATATATATATAACTCAAATGATCTTTTAACGGGTGTTGTAGCCCAACATCCGGTTTACGACTTCCGGTTGAGCATGCGTACATAAACATAAACCCATAACAGCGTAAACAAATGGGTAAATCGCCGTTGTAAAATGCTCTTATGATTGTCAACGGGTTAAAGTAGATTTACTTGTAAGAAAATTGCGTTAAAATAACTTAAACGTAAGACGGATATAAACAAAAAAAGCAGAAAGTATTAACAATTGTTTATTTGGGTGATTTAAAAACGTGAAAAAAAAAAAAAAATTGGGACGCTGAAAACGTACATAGTAAAACGATACGTTTTATTGTCGGGATTATTTTTTATGTTTGTTGTGTTAATCCGAAAACATCTTTTTTTTTAAGTTACATTTTATTTTCATTTTCTATTTAAAAAGCCATTCTTTACATGGGGAGAGTGTTTTTAACTATTCTGTACTTTCAACTAACAATTTCATTTAAAAAAGATATATCAAAATTTGAATTTAACTTTAAGTATTATGGTATCTGTTCAGTGCACATGTACCTATAAGTATGGCAAACCTTTTATAATTCAATGGCTGTAAGTTTTTTGTTTTGTTTTGTTTTGTTTTTTCAAAAATAAACAATTATAAACAGAACGACTCATCGAAATCTACTTATATTCTTTTTTCATTTTAACATACTTTAATAGAAATGTTTGTTATGTCACAAAAACTATTTTCTTTACGTCACAAGTGTCACGCTCATACATGACTTCCATAGCTAATATAACATACTGACCCAACGGGTCACGGGCAGTCTAATATATATATATATATATATATATATATATATATATATATATATATAGCCATAATAATAAAAAAATGATTAAATCGCGCTAAAATGATATCCACAAAAAAAGCACAACTCATTGAAAAAAAAAACAAATATTCATCAACAACCATTTTCTTAATTACATTGTTGATGAACAAATAAAATGAATGCTACAATCCCTTGAAAATCCTAATAATAATATTAGCCAACACCGCAATGCAAACTCCATTAATATATTTTATCCAAATCAAATAAGACCTAACTTCAGAATCGAAGAAAATGCAATTAAAAATATCGTACGTAATTGACTCTATTGACAGCAACTCTAAAATTAAATTTATTAAGAAGTTTAGATCACAAAACCTTGTGGTTAGAAACAACTCATCACCGGCTATAAAAACGTTGGAAAAAAAACAATGTAGTGTATAAATTCTAATGCTCTATGGGAGAATGTAACTCCCAAAATAATACATACATTGGGCATACAACGACAACGTTGTCCCGGCGAATAACCATGCATCTAAATAATACTAGTGTTATATATAAACATTTGAAGAAAGAACATAATTGTCACCCCCTCCAATCTTAGAAAGGTCCTTGTTGACAACATAAAATTATACAACATGAAAATAATATTAAAAAATTAGAAATTCTTGAATCGCCATATATTAGAACACTTCAACCCTCTATAAATGATATTGCCTTCGAGAAAAGCAGTAACGTTCTAAAATGTCTTGCGTAGTTCACAGTGGACGGACTTTGTTAACAATGTCCACAAACTTGCTGATTTTAATACTGGAATTTTGATCGACTTGCCATCGACTTTATATATTTTAACTTATCGTCTAACGCCGTTTACTGTATTTAAACGCACGCACGCGCGCGCACACACACACACAACACGCCGTTTACTGTACACACACACACATATATATACATACATATACATCTATATAAATATACATAAATATACATATATATGTACATATATATACATATATATATACATACATATATATACATATATGTACATCTATATTATAAATATACATATATATATACATATATATATACATATATATATGCATATATATATACATATGTACATATATATATGTGTGTGTGTGTGTGTGTGTGTGTGTGTGTGTGTGTGTGTGTGTGTGTGTATCATCTCTTCAGGAGAAAATCGATAGCAAAGGAAGAAATTCCCGCATATATATATATATATATATATATATATATATATATATATATATATCCGCATATATATATATATACACATATATATATGTGTGTGTGTGCGTGTGTGCGTGTGTGTGTGTGTGTATTTAATATTTATTGTAGTGTATATATACTGTGCCGGCAAAAAGAAAGACCGCACTTTCCTTTAATTTTTGTCCAAAGTTCTTCCAAATTTGACATTTTATCATTGCGTAGCTGTTGCTTGATGTAATGCCATATGTTTTCGATAGGATTGAGGTCGGGAGATTGTGCAGGCCAATCCAAACACGGAATATCATGCTCTTCCATGAATCTATTGACATTGCCAGCTGTGTGAATGGGAGCATTATAATGTATGAAAATGGGATTATCATCCAAATTCCGACAAAAGTAGGGCAGAAAATGCCCAGTCAACATATTAATGTACTTGGTCGAATAAATTCGACCTTGCAAGCGAACTATAGGCCCTGGACCATTGGTACTAATAATGCCCCACACAAAAACTGAACCTCTACCACCTTGCAGCGTTGAAACTGAGTACGTAGGATTAAATTCTTTGTCTTTCCTCCGACGGACGGACTGCTTACCATCACTGCCTAGCCTATTCAACTTGCTTTCGTCGCTAAAAAGCAGTTTGGACCAATATAAAGAGTCATGATCTTCATTGCATCTGACAAAGTCCAGACGGCGCTTTCTGTTTTTTTACAAAAATCATTGGCTTGCGTCTTGCAGCATATCCTCGCAAATTAAATTCCTTTAATCTGTGCTTGACGGTAGAAAGAGAGCACTTTTCCATAAGATTGCACTGTTGTTGGATTTGGGGAGCTGTTTCAAATTTGTTTCTTAGGCTGCGGATTTTGATAGCATTGTCTTTTCTGTTAGAAGTTACTCTAGTACGACCAGATTTAGGGGCATCAGGAACACTGCTGGTATTTTGGTGTTTTTGCACCGTCTTTCGTACAGTTTTTCATCACATTTCAATCTGCGGCCGATTTCTCAATTGGATAAACCAGAAAGGTGGAGATTAATGATCTCCTGCCAATCACTAAGAGAAAGTCATGGCATATGGACTAAATATTACGTTGTATAACCTGGAACAGCAATAAATACAATCAGAGATGCTTTGTTGCCTGTTAGTGGATATTTTAAACTGATTTAGGGGCGATAATTTAAGCTGGTTTTAAGCAAATTTGCTGTTGCTTTTTGCCTCCTCAATTTAAAGTTATTTTTTTAAATTGACGTGAACACTAGAATATTTCAATTAAAAGTCAAATATGAACAGGCAAAATTATAGAGGAATAAAAGGCGAATCAAATGAGGTATAGGTTGTTTAAACAGTTACATTAAATTTAGCTTAAATTTGCAGTTTTTGAAAAAATTACAAGTGCGGACTTTCTTTTTGCCGCCTGTATATATATATATATATGTGTGTGTGTGTGTGTGTGTGTGTGTGTGTGTATTTAATGATTATTATTGTATATATATATATATATATATATAATTATAATTATAATTATTAATATTTTATGTGTTCTCATAACATTTTATTTTTGCCGCCTGTATACATATATATATATATATATATATATATATATATATATCATTATTATTATTATAATTATTAATATTTTATGTGTTCTCATAACATTTTATAAGGGGATATAATATTTTATGTATCTATTTTCATTATTTACTTCAACAATAAAAAAAGTTAGGTAAAAGTTATTAAAATATATATGGCAATTGAACTGCAAAGATTTGCCCGCGCTTCATCCTCGTAAGGACTTGTCAGCTTAAAAATTTTGTGTAGCCATATATGTTTTCATAACTTCATATATCATTGGCTACATATGAGCATACATGTTTCAGTTGCGATTAACCCCGATGAGAAAAGAACTTGCAAATTTTTTTGGTTTTGGGATGGGTAAAGAAGGGAGAAAGAAAAGAAAGTAGACTGGTAACGTATTTAAATGTTCTTAGTCTTTTATTTATAAACTAGCCTGGGTGCCCGGCGTTGTCTGATTGTTTGAAGATGAGTGTTGAAAAAAATTTTTTTTTTTTTAAAATAGGCAGGCAAGCTCGAACTAGTGGTGATGTGTATAAAGGTGTTGGTTGAGAAAAAGAAAAAAAATAGGAGTAGTAAGTAGGCTCGAACCCGTAATGCGCAAAAGGAAAAAGAGGTGAAAAAAAACTGTTGCACCGATGTACCTACCATGGTTGTGGCGTCACGGGCGGTTGAAATAACGACTTTTAAGCGAGGTTGTGAATGCAAGGGTTGAATGACTAGCAAAAAGATGTAAGCGAAAAAATCGACCCTCCCTATAGAAAAGAGTTGAGAGGGAAGGAATTACTATTTTTGGACAATTTTTTTTTTATTCGCCGTCCGAGGGATCGAGCTTTAAAATGATACCTATATCGTGAAAATCCATTGCCTCTATCAAAAGTTTTAGGCAGGCATACAAACATACATACATACATACATACATACATTTAAACAGACAGGTGAGCTTTATATAATAGATGTTCCCAAACTGATTAGCTTATATATGCACACTAAGACCTTTCTCATTTTTTAAAAAAAAATTTTACTACCACACATTCCTGGTTAATTTCTTTATCTTTAGTTTACGTTTATGGGTCTTTATATAAAAAAAAGTACAATAAGGTATTTTCTAAAAGTAAGAATACATATTTTATAACAGTAAAAATAAAATGGCATCTGAAACACGTACGCATATATGTAATCAATAATATTTGTATGAATAAAGAAATTTATGCTATAATACGACTCTACCTGTTCTAGAGAACTTTTTATGAGCTTGAATTTTATTGGTTTATCATCTAAGAAACAACAACAATACAATCATATATATATATATAAATATATATATATATATATATATATATACATACATATATATGGATGTATATGCATATGGATGTATATGTATATATATATATATGTATAAGGATGTATATGTATATATATGTATAAGGATGTATATGCATATATATGTATATGTATATATATATGTATATGTATATATATGTATATATATATGTATATGCATATATATGTATAAGTATATATATGTATGTGGATATATATATATATATATATATATATATATATATATATTGATGTATATGGATGTATATGCATATATATGCATATATATGAATATGGATGTATATCCATATGGATGTATATGCATATATATGTATATGGATATATATATATGTATATGGATGTATATGCATATATATGTATATGGATGTATATGCATATATATGTATATGTATATATATATATGCATATATATGTATATATATATATATATGTATATGGATGTATATGCATATATATGAATATGGATGCATATACATATATATGCATTTGGATGCATATGCATATATATGTATATGTATACATATATGTATATGGATGTATATGCATATATATGCATATGGATGTATATGCATATATATGTATATGGATGTATGTGCATATATATGTATATGGATGTATATATGTATATGGATGTATATATATATGTATATGGATGTATATATATGTATATGGATGTATATGCATATATATGTATATATGTATATATGCATATATGGATGTATATGCATATATATGTATATATGTATATATGCATATATATGTATATATGTGTATATATATATATATGTATATGGATGTATATGCATATATATGTATATGCATATATATGCATATGGATGTATATGCATATATATGTAATTGTATATATATATATATATATATATATATATATATATATGGATGTATGTATATGGATTTATATGTATATATATATGCATATATATAGATATGTATATACATATGTAGGGATATGCATATATATGTATATATATACATATGCATATATATGTTTATAAATGTATAAATATGTATATGCATATGTATGCATATGTATGTATATATATGCATATGCATATATATGTATGTATATGCATATATATGTATATGCAGGTATATGTATGTATATGCAGGTATATGTATATACATATATACGTATATATGTATATGCATGTATATGTATATATGTATATGCATGTATATGTATATATGTATATGCATATATATGTATATATGCATTTGCGTATTTATGTATATATGCATATACATGTATATATATGTATTTGCGTATATATGTATATATATGTATATTCATATATATGTATATATATGTATATGCATATGTATGCATGTATATGTATATACATATATATATAGGGATATATATATATGTATATGCATATATATGTATATATATGTATAAGCATATATATGTATGAATGTATAAGCATATATATGTATATATGTATATGCATATATATGTATATATATGTATAAGCATATATATGTATGAATGTATAAGCATATATATGTATATGCATATATATGTATATATATGTACATGCATATGCATGTATGTATATGTATATGTATATGTATATGAACCTATATGTATATGCATATATATGTATCTGCATGTATGTATATATATGTATATGCATATATATATGTATATGCATGTATGTATATATATGTATATATATATGTATATATATATGTATATGGATGTATATGTATATATATATATGTATATGTATATATATGTATATGGATGTATATGTATATATATATATGTATATGTATATATATGTATATATACGTATATTTATATATATTTATATGGATGTATATGTATATATATATATGTATATGGATGTATATGTATATGGATGTATATGTATATATATGTATATGTATGTATATACATGTATATATATGCATATATGTATATATATGCATATATGTATATATATGTATATGTATATATATGTATATGTATATATATGTATATATATATATGCATATATGTATGTGTTTATATGTATATGTATATATATGCAGATATATATATGTATAGGAATTTATATGTATATATATGTGTATATATGTATGTGTATATGTGTGTGTATATCGATGCATGTATATATGTGTATATATACATGTATATATGTGTATATATATGTATGTATATATGTATATATATGTACGTATATATGTGTATATATATGTACGTATATATGTGTGTATATATGTATATATATGTATATATATGTATATATATATGTATGTACATATAAGGATATATATATGTGTGCATAATTTTCTTGAAAATTCAAAGACTCGCGTTTTCTTTTTTATAACCTTCGTTTATTTCCTGGATTTTTTTTTCATTACAGCTGTTTCATTGATGAGTTTGCAATTTTACGATTTATGTTTCCATAAAAATATCCTATCCCCAACAACTTCTTCAAATGTTTTTCCATTAGATTTTTACAACAATAGGTATATTTTAATATGCTGGACATCATATTCGGGTAAAAGGATTTCCACAACCATGCTTCCTCACTTCCTCCATCAGTTGGTGTTATATAAAGATAGTTTTCCGTTTTAACTCGTACTTTCGTATTTTTTTTTATTTATTTATTTTTATTTATTTTTTTCCTATTTGTTTTTTTTCAATTATTATATAATTTTATGTAATTTTATTCCTATATTTATGCGTGTTTATTTTAATATTGTTTTTTGTTTTTTTTTTTTTGCTTGGTGTTTGAATACGTATTATATTACCCGATGCTGGTATAATTTTTTCTATCTTGCATTTTTTTTCCTAATCTGCTCTAGTGCTTGAAATTAAATATCTGTTTCTGTGCAAACACCCGTGGATTACATCTAGTGGTTTGTATATGGTAAGATTCTAATATACATAGGTTGCATCTTTTCGATTTGCTAGGTTTATATTATTCCCCCTTATCAATTATTGACCATCTTAATTTATATTCAGTTTTATTTTCTTTTAATTCCGTAATCCAAATTGCTAAAGTGGTTGAGTTTTCTTTGGGTTTTTTTCGGTTGTTTTCGTTATTACTATTGGTTCTGTTTCTATTTTCGTTATAGTTGTCACTATTGTTATGATCCTTTCTGCCGTTTTTTTTTTTTCATTTGTAATGTTTTCGTTATTTGTGGTGTTCTTTTCTTTCTCAGTTTCATTTTTAAGCGATGCTAGGTGATTACGATATCTATCCTTAAAGCAAGTTCCGGTGCTCCCCAGATATACTTTAGTTTCATTATTTGTTATAACTTCGCATTTGTATACTACGTTTGAAGTTAAACAGTTCCCCCTCATTGGACATTCATTAGGGCCCCGGCAGTTACATTCTTTTACATTGTTAGCTTCATTTTCTGTCCTATTTCTGTTTTTCAAAAATTTGCTTAATTTTGTGTTATTTGAGCCAATTATGGTATTTGTTCAGTTAGCGGACGTTGAGAAGGATAGCTTAACAATGTTTTTATTAATTATCTTATTTAATTTACTATCTTGCGGGAAATGTTTTTCCATAATTTAGTAAAATTCCCTTGGGATGTTATTTTTTACATGGTTGCTGAACGGTGGATTAAACCACGTCTGGCTCTTCCTTCTATTTTTCTTTTTAACTTCTCTTTCAGTTTTATTACTGTCTATCTTTTCATTTTTCTTTTTCGTGTTTATTGTATGTTTTATTTTTTCATATGTTTTTGCTCTTTTTCCCCCTTTTTTATATTTCCTTATCGACATGTCCATTGCTTATTGTTCTTTACCTTTTGTTTTGTTTTGTTTAGAGTTTCCTTAACAAATTCAATTTGTTCTTTATATCCTGATCAAGCTACGGCTTGATATTCCTTGTTTTTATTGAATAATTCTTCATTTTGTGATATTTTGGATATTCTTTTTGAGATGCTAGGTATAAGTGCTTTTTTCATACTATTCGGATGGTTGGACTTGTGATCTATGTAGAATAGCATTTGGTTGGGTTTATGGTAGGGTTCATAGGAGTTGTTGTCTAGATTCAGGGTTATGTATAAGAAGTTTATACATTTGTGGTTTGGATCTACTGTTATATATAGGTTCAGTTTACTGAAGAATTGTTTAATTTTTTTTTTTCAAATAACCTATTTGTTGAGTTCAAGTAGAATAATACATCATCCTGGTATAGTCCTCCTCTTAGTCCTGGAATCTTTTTATATAGTTCATTTAGTATATAAAGACCTATAAGGTCTGTTACTTGTGTCCCCCATTGTGACGTCAAAGTTGACGTTTCTGTTCTTTCTGGTCCATAGTTTGTTATATTTAATTAGAGTTCTTCTTGCTAGTCTTATAATGTTTAATTCTAAATTTGTTATCATTGTTAGTGTTCTAGCTAGTTCTAGTGCTTCCTCGAAGAGATTTGGTGAAATAGAGGAGTAATATGAATCTATATCAAACATAAGGAATTTTCTATTTTTGCCTTGGGGTAGTGTGACGAACCATTCAATTACCTCTTCCGATGATTTCCACAGGTTATGGTAAATTTTGTTTTTTAATTTAGGTAGGATTTCGTCTTGTATTTTTTTGCTAATGTTTCCCAAATCTGAAATACATGGAGAAATCAGTCTAATGCTAGGATTATTGTTGAATTCTGGTTTATGATCTTTTAGAGTAAAACGTGGTGTATATCCCTCTATCCTATCCTGTATGTTCATTTTTTCACTTATTTTTAAGGTTTCAGAGTTTATACAACTCAGTTCTTCATTGCTTGCTACTCCATAGTTTTTACTGAGTTCCTTCATAATTAGGTTGTTGTAGGTTTCAAAATCCATGCTGTATATATTCATGGTTTTGTCTGCTGGAATCATCAAGTTCGGATTGTCTTTAATATTTTTAAAGATATTATTGATCTTTTCAATTGTTGGGTTCATGTACTTGTGT